>NW_015113459.1:0-62357 GCF_001443285.1 Poecilia latipinna | reverse complement strand
GGCTTGAGCGGCGCTTGGCTGCGAGGGCCGCTTGAGGCTCCGCGGAGCTTTAATTTAAATTTACTTCCATGATCCAGAAAATCACTTATGCATTCGCTTTGTTTAGTTTGAAGTTATAATAATTCAAGTTTCATTCTTTATCTCAGTCACAATTTCTGGCTGATTATATGTCTTATTTTTAAAGCCAGTTTTGTTACCGTCAAGTAAAAATAGTAAACAGACCTCAGAAAATAAAACTCAAACTGTTATAAAGTGAAAATATCTCCTAAATTAATAAAAACAATCATTTCCTAAATACTGTGAAAAATAATAATGTCTAGATTGATTTATTAGCAGACAGGGCCTCACAGCTGAGGGTCAGTGGAGAACTGAATGTTAATGTTCATGCGGGTCTTTATCAGAGCTCAGATCTGAAGATAAAAGCCAGTTTTCTAAGCCGCCATGTTGAAACGTGTCGACTTGACTAAAAACACTCCGCTGCTGTTTCTTCAAGGCACGTATGCTTGTGTGAAAAACACAGGTACTGTCCATTCTTGGAAAAAAGTGGAATTTTTTTCTTTTTGTATCCCAAATGTTGCTATAAATAACTGTAGTTGTAGTAATGAAAACGATGCCTGAACCACTGGTTACATTTCTCACAACTGACTGGGATTGAAGGCATTTGACCATTCGTCCAAACAGAGTTCTGCTCGACTCGTTTGATACGGTCAACTCATCGAGAAATGAATCGGACTCCTGTTAAAAACCCTGTGATGACAACACTCTAACTTGAAGGTCCAGAAGGTTTTCCAAAAATGCCAGCAAATTTTAAACTGGTTTTAAAGACAGACAGACACAGTGCTCCCAGAAGCATCCATACACCCTTAAACCTTTTACATTTTGTCATACTACAACAAACCTCTGTGTATTTCAGTAGCCCAACACAAGTTGTCAGTTGGGAATTGTCATTCTCATGTCTTAACCAGCTTCCAACCTGTTTTTTTTTCTTTTTACCATGTATTTAGCTCCATACCTCCACTCTGCTGAAGAGCTGATTCTGCTGCCACTACTCATCACCATTAGTCTCATCTTACATTTTTTTCCACATTTCCTGTTTCCTCTATTGCAACAAACTATAAGTGGCCATTTTTTTTCCTCCTTCTCTCCATAAAGTTGCCAATGACAGTAACAGTTGTGCTGCTTACTGATTTCTTTTAGGAGTAACGAAATAAATATTTGTTTGCCACCGTTATCAGATTTTTTTTTTTTTTTTGGGAAATGAAATTCTAATACGTTTGTAGTTGTAATGTGACAAAATGCAAAAAAGGTAAAAATATATGAATACTTTTGATAGGTACTGTTGATCCACCATGACGGTACGTTTCCTTCTACTTCAATTCTCTCTTGAATTTACATTTATGGCTGGAATTCAAGCAGATTCCCAGAGCTGATTCTCTGCATCAGTTGCTGCACAGGCCTCTGCAAACAAAATGAGAAATTTCCCCGTCGCCTGATGTGGGTCTTGTATTTATATAGACACATTGTGTAGTTTAGTTTGGCTGATGCGCTTTGCACTTATGGGACTGTGTTTGTGCCAAGAATAAAAGAAATTCAATCAAACCTGAGAACAATCGTGTGTGATTTGTTTGAATGGGAACTAGGAAGGAAGGGACTCATCCTGAGGACTTTGGCAAAAGAGATGCAAAACATTTGTCTGTTAAAGATTCCTCATCATAAGGAAAATTATTGAACCGTTCCACACATCAAGTTCATGCACTTTCAACTCTTTCCAGCCTAAAAACAATCCATGTTCCCTTTCATCTTCTGATATTTTACACACAAAACAGAAAAAGGATCATCCTGCTGCGATCAAGCCTTCCCTTTTCTGCCGTCTTTGGCCGACACTTCGTATTAACTCACTCTCAGTACTTGAGCTTGTTTCAGTGCTGATGTTTTCATCACGTTTCCTTAATGGCCCCAAAGTACGTTCAGACCTGAGGAGTTGTCTGTTTGGATTGGCCGTCAGCACCGACAGCTCTGCTTTCTGCACCGTCAGACCCGAGCAGCTGGACTCGGCTCCCTGGGATTGTGGCTCTTATTGTGAAGGGTCCAGAAGACTTAAATATATGAGTTAATTACACTTTGGTTAAAAAAAAAACAGAAAAAAGAGAGAGAAAAATTCACTTAATGCCATCTTGCATGAGGATTATGTTTTTTTTCTACAAAGCTTCACTGATCCGTTTTCTGCAAACATCCGACTATCTTGTTCATTTTAATAAAATTGTCTTGTTTTTGTTTATTATTGAGAAGATATATATAAAAAAGGCACAAAAAGTTTGTTTTAAAAATGCTTAAAAATATACATGTGTAATTTTTGTGGCCCTCAAGTGTTTGCAATTCAAAAATTTTTGGCCCTGCATGGCGAAAAGTTCAGACGGTTTTTGGGGTTGTAAAGGTGTCAGCGTCACGTTGATTAAAAATCAAACCACTGTACAAACATTTACTGCAAATTTGTGAGTTCACATTTCAACGAGATTCAAGATTTTTTTTTTTTAGTTGGTACTGAATAAAAATTGAGTTTCAAATTTGTAGTAACAGTTTATAAATCACCTTTTCAAACAACATCTAGAACCTACAGATCTGGCAAGGAGATTACGCACTCAGCTTATGTGTGAATGTCAGATTAATTTTGGGTTTGTATGATATTGTTTTAACAACCAATTTTTTTCCCCAAATTGGAAAGATTAAATAACAAACCACATCAAACCAAGAATGTCTTGAAAGGGGCAGTAAAATGAGTTTTCCAGTCATAGTGCCATTATATAGCACAATCAAGTAACTATATTACCTTCAGTTGATATAATAACACATAAATCAAATATGCCTTAAAAGAAATGTTACTTTGTAATTTAACACCTTGAAGTTGGGCCTCTGTCTCTTTAAAAACTGTTCTTTGTGAAACTCCACCTTCAGGAAGTCATCACAACATCTCTCCTCTATTAACACTTTAACAAGGTTTTTACCAACGTTGCTCTGAGCAGAAGCTCCTACAATGAGCTCAGCAGATGCTCAGTTCCACCAGGTGTTTGCCAATTGCTGCTGGCTAGTTTGAAGGAGCTAGTCAGGGAAACTTGGAAATTGCAGTTCTGAGGAGGAGCTGCGCTTCAAAGGCGGAGCCAGGTCCACCCAGGCATTTTGCACAGGTGAATGGTTGCCATGGGAGATTTCTAAAACATGCAGAAAAGAATCAAAGCAACACTACAGGTTTGTTTTTGATGAGGGAACAACATTATAACATGACGCAAAGCTCAAAAAATTTGATTTTACATAATACTGCCCCTTTAAAATAATTGCAGTAATAATTGTACTGCTGACATCCTGGGAGAGAGAAAAAGAATAATAATTAAATGCATAATAAAAATCCTTTCATTTTTATGACATTTATCGCTAGAGAATGTTTTTAGCCAGAAATGTAGTTCTAGAAAATTTTTTGCAGTTCAGTTCTGTTTTCAGTTTTTGTTGTGAGCATTTTAAAACTGTGCATCAGAACCACTGGCACCATTGGCTCCTTTTGAAAAATTGTGTTTCTGCAAAGTGGCTCTCACTGTTGCTTGGGTTGGTTTTCTTTTTTTTTCCTAAATGGAGATCATTAGCATGAGAGCAGATGGAAAGGTTTCAAATTGATCTGCTTTACAGCTGGATGGAAACACACTAAATGAATTTATATTGAAGGTAAGATTTAGTCGAGGCTGAAACATACATCAGGAAAAAAAGCTCAGAGTCTATCGTGACACGTCAACCATCCTAAGGCATTTATTTATTCTTCGTACCCACTTAATCTTTAAAAAAAACAAACCTGCTGGGTTATTACTTTCACTAAAATGCTGAACTGATGCTGTTTGGCAATCTAAGTAGTTATAACAAAACCTCTGATTTAATATTAAACCATTCTTCACAGACAGCCAGTATGAACATAAAATAACATCCTTACTGGTCTGACTAGACCTATTCATCAGGTTGAAATAAGACATGACAGCTGCTTCATAACATTATTCCTGTCAGTGTGTAGTGTTCATGGCTTTAGTTCACACTAGAGAACAAGTTTCCTCCCTTCAGACTTCATTAGGCTTCACTAGCTAAGTAGCTAGAACAAACTAGTGCAAGCTAGGTTCAAAGTTCACACCTAGCTTGACCAAAGAATTGACTGTAAAGCCTAAATAGAAAGGCAATACTTCACACTTAAGATTTCATTAGCCTTAGCTAGCTAACTAGCTAGCAGAAGCTGGTGCTAGCTAGGTTCAAGACTAACACCTTGATCAAAGAACTGGTTAAAAAGCCAAAATAGAAAGGCAATAGTTCAAACCGGAGAACAAATTTGTTCACTAAGATTTTATTAGCTTTAACTAGCTATGTTGCTAGCACAAGCTAGTGGTAGCTAAGTTCAAGATTCACACATTGACCAAAGAATTGGCCATAAAGTCAAAATAGGAAGGCAATATTCTGTAAAATATTACATACCGAGTATTAACTTTGTAACCCAAATTGAACTGATTGTCAATAAAAATCTCATTAAACTCTGCCAAGATGTTGAGCTGGTGGATTTGCTCCTTTACAAACCTTTCCAATTTGGACCATTTCATAAAAAAGTTTTAATGTGTGAACAGCTGCTGTCTGCCAATGAGATTTTTGAAGAGAGTTTGTGGCAGTTAATATTTTATGCTTCTTCAGTCAGAACAGATGTGAATATCTGGATCCACTTTAGAAACTTTTTACCCCCCATTTTCACGAGTACAACAAAATATCCAACCAAAAGCAACAGAAATAAACACTGTGTTAAGGACACGTATAAACAGCCGAAATGACAAAATGTTAGGCATAGTCGTATAAACTAGTGTTGCAAACACAAATGCAGGTTGAAATTGATGAAAGGGCAAATTGACCTCAAGCTTGATGTAGTTCAACATTTTTACCCAAACACATTGTTTTCAATCAGCTCACTGCTGGCCTAGACATTAGACATTAGTGAGTAACCCGTTTTAGGAAGATGACAACCTAACCTGGTTTGATGGATCAAATCCATAATTTGTTGCTGTGGTGTGAACTCAAATCAGACCTGAATTGATTCATATTTGATCCAGGAGAAAGTTTTTGGGGAGAAAAAGATCCAACTTGGGTTGTCTTTAACTCAGCAGTTTTTCTAGTTTTCATAACAAACAGCCAATAATAAACAGTCTCCAACTCAAACTTAGGTATTCATTTGAGCTAAACTAAACCAACATGCATGTTTTTGGACTTTGACTGGAAGTGGGAGTACATCATGCCAATCGATGCGTTCAAGGTGGGGACCTCTGGCACCTGCCAAGACCTGAAATCAAGGCTTTCAAGCTGTGAGCCAGTAGCCGATATGGTACTAAATATTCATTAAGATGATATGAAGGTCTGTGAAATAATAATAAAAAAATCAATTGTTCTGATGGGAAGAAACTAGAAAACTGCCAGTGTTGTGGTTGTTGTGGTTCCCTTTAGGTCACTATGTACATGAAAAGGCTACAGGTGAAGTTAAAGCTATTGAGTTTCAACCCAGTGTTTGTAGATCAGCAGGAAGTATCAATACCAGCAGTATGATCCTTTGATTCACACACAAAAGACACTTACACAGAAACCATGGGGGAAAAAAAAGACTAAAGAAGGTCACAAACCCATGGCACACTACTAAGTAAATGACATCCAAGTCACATGCTAATATTGGCAACAATATTTTGGCTTAACGTGAGGTGAAACCATCAGAGTAAATGATTGCTTATAGAAAATAATACCTGATGCTTTAGATCATTCTTGAATTCTCTGTCTGCAGCGAGGCAATGGGATAATACATAACAAATATCTCTTCAAGTTAAAGTGAAACAAGCAAACTCCCTTTGAAAAATAGCATTTCTCTCAGTGTGCATTCATCGAGTACATAACCAAAGTTCATGTATTCATTTTATTGTGTAAATCTGTAATAAGTAAGTTTGTAGTTTGTGTCACGTCTCTTTAAATTAAGCAATTCTTGAAAAAATAGACATCCATGCTTCATGCTTTGCATCCTGTTCGGGTCCAGTTTTGCTGTTCCGCCCAGTCTCTCTTATCCGTTCGCAGCAAGTACGTACAACCAAACTTGTGAAGTTGGGGGGCAGGGAGGTAAAAGGTGCTAAAATAAAAATCTTGGTGAAGAGCAGCATTGAAAATGTTTGACCTTGTGTATAAAACGTGACCACTCACTGTCCGGTGAGCGCCGAGTCTCAGATAGACTTCCTCCTCCTCATGAGCTGGTGATTGTCCGTGAAGCTGTGAAGGCCGGGAGAAACCGAACTGACGGGCGATGGGAGGAGGCTGTTCTTCAAGGTGCTGGGCGAGATCTCCTCGATCCTGTAGGAGACCGAGCGAAAGTACTGACTGGGGTTCAGCTGCGAGCCGAAGGAGTTCTGATGCGAAAAGGCACAACCCAGGCCTCCGATCCCACCGCTAGAACTGCCGTAGTCGTGTGAACGGTAGTGCATGCACGGGCACACCGACTGCAGGTCCGTCACCTCCGTCCTGTACGGCTCCCGTCGCCGCCGGCTCCTCTGCAGCGACTCGTCCTGGATGTGGATGATCATGCTGTTGCGGTTGCCGGCGAGTGAGGCACGTTCCTCGGCGTCCCGCCGCTCGTCCTCACTGTTCATAGTCAGGAAGCGGAGCACCACCAGGTTGAGGAACGCTCCGATGACCGTCAGGCCCACCAGGATGTACATGAAGCTAAAGGCCACATACAGGGGCTTCTTCTGGAGGGCCCGGTTCTTTTGAAGGGCCACGAAGTCTCCGAAGCCTATTGTCGTTAGCGTGATGAAACAGTAATAGTACGACTGGAAGAAGCTCCAGTCCTCATAGTGGGAGAACGCGGCAGCGCCGATGCACAGCGTGCCGATGCAGGAGAAAAATCCCACTGTCACCATGTTCTCCATGGACACGTCCGTGATGCGCATTCCGCAGCACTTCTTGATGCGTTTCAGGAGGTACTTGACGAACGTGTTCATCCTCTCGCCCAGGCTCTGGAACATGACGAGGGTCAAAGGGATTCCGAGGACAGCGTAAAACATGCAGAAGGCCTTCCCTGCATCAGTCCCAGGCGCTGCATGCCCATAGCCTGAGGACAACAATAAAAAATAACGAGAAAAATTAGCAATGCAAACAGAGTTAACTTGCTGCACCTTGCTAAGGTATTTATAACCCTTTGGAGAACCACAGATGCTTTCAGGATTTTCCATGACCGACCAATGGAAACAGAAAACACACAACAAGGAAAAGAAAACATGGCTTTCAACTTTCTACGCCTAGAAAGTAGAAGTAAAGTTGAACCACTGTGTGGACTTTATGTCAGAGGTCAAAAATTCCCTGGTCCAGAAAACCACAGGGAGGCAGCTAACTGCATGCCAAATGGGCAAAATAGCAAACCCAGCTGATGAAAAACTGGCAATGAGCAAAAATCAAGGAGAGATTGACATCCACTGTCAGTTCACAGGAATTTCATTTCTTTCCATTTGGGAAAAATGTGACAGTCAAATGAATGGGATTTCTCACCCAAATGGTTACTGGCCCCCAATCCTAATCCTAACCTGTAACCCTCGTTTCTTTTTTTAAACACATAAAGACCTAAAACCTCAAATGTTTTTACCCTTCAATAAAACCACATACAGAGTCACCAACTGCATTCTAAAATCACAGAGTCAGTACATAGAGTTGGTGGACATCCATTTACAAGTCTTGCAAAGGATTCTCAATTTATTTTGATTTTGACTTTGACTGGACCATTTTTACCCCATTAAATTTACTTTGACATAAATGAATCCATTGCGATTCCATTATAACAGCATTATGTAGTCACCACCGTGTTTCACAGTGGAGACGGGATGTTCAAGGTGATATGCAGAGTTACTGTGGTTACATGTTGCAAGTTGGCGACAAAGTGTAAGTCTGTTCTCATGTAACCAGAGCATCTTTATCAACATGAATGCTGTGGAGCTTATTTTCAATGGTGGCTTTCTTGTCACCAGGTTTACAGAATGCCCAACTACTGTAACAGTTGTCCAGTGAACAGATATTTCCACCTGAGCTGAGTTTTCTGCAAAGTTTTGATTTTGGGGATGCTTTATTAAACAATCCATAATGACAAATTCAAAGTTTAGGAAAATATTTCACAACCTCACTCTGTTTCTCCTCCATCAAATCAGTCAAAATCACTTAAGTTCATTTAAGTTTGAATTATACACAGCTGTATGTTAACAACTAAACTGGTGACTTATGAAGGTAACCGGTTACACCTGGATATGTTTTAGTGCAGTGGTTCTTAACCTTTGTTCGATTGAACCCCAGGGGTTCGATCAAACCCAGGTTAAGAACCACTGTTTTAGTGGTTTCATAGTAAAGGAGGCTGAACAGATTTTTACCAAAAAGTTAAAAAGTGTGTGAAAAAAAGTTTGAAAACCATATTATGCTCTACTTTCTGCTGGTTTATCACAAAATCCAAGTAAAACACAGTGAAGTTGTGGTCACAATGTGACAAAATGCTAAGAATTCAAGGGATTTGAATCTTTTTTTTTTCTGGTTTTGAAGCTGCAGTCACCTCTACTTTACTTTCTGACCCCAAATCAGCTTTTGTTTACAAACAGGACCATAAAGAAAATCTCAGTAAGTCTGTGAGCGCTGCCAGGTGAGGTATTGAATAAGGTGGCCGCCACAGAAATGTTCCTGCTCATTAATCTTATTTGGGGCCCAACATTAAAGTGAAGGGGTGTCCCATTAGTCAGAAGTTTCCGGTGAGGCAGAGGAGTTTGGAGCAGGGATTGGGAAAGAGTCATAGAGGGAACGCCAGTAAAGCTTTTAGCTTAATTAGACTTTATATTTAGACCTCAAGCTGCTGACTCACACGCAATACTTTGGAAAACCAACCTGTGGGGTTAACAATGGAACTCATTCACTATGTTTTGATTCAATTTTGGAAACACAAGTGATTCTGTGCGTATCTCATCTTATGTACAAAGTCACTTGAGAGATTGCAGCATGAATAAGAGCTACGGTTCTTAAGCAGTCATATCGATCATCTCTCTTTACGGAGCACTGTTGGTGCCGATGTTAAAACTCAAGTCGAAGCCAAGAAACGCCACCTGTCAGTTGGCGGATCGTCGCTCCATGAAAGCACTCTCTGTGACAGACGTCAGATTTTTTTGGGAAAACAGCGAGGCAATATTAGGAAACATATTTATTTAAATGTCTTGAATAAGATCTGTGGTTTGTGCTCTCAAATATTGATTCCGTTTTTTCCCCATCGGGCCTTCTGCCCACTCGTGTATCTGCTAGTTATGCTCTTTCAAAAGAGAGAGCTGGACCAGGAACGGCTTCGCTTAATTCATGTTTGCATGCGCATTGCAGATTAATGAAGCCGAATATGCTGTTTGAACTATTTCTTAAAACATTTCCAAAGTAGATGCATCTGACAAGCTAAGCTACTGCTTTACTGAGACATCTTACAGCTGTTAAAATGTGAACAATAATCTGTCTAAGACAAGTAAAAAGAGGCTGGATTTCAGTAGCTAGTGTCACTATAAAAATATTCATCCCTTTGGATGTCCAACCCACTGTGATTTTATATTTCTCCTTAACACAACAAATTCCATCATTTTAAGGTAAGCCGCTGAAGAAAAGCAGGTGAGATGCCAGGCATGCTAACCAATCCAAATCAAGGTTTTCAGCAGGACACGGAAGCTGTTTAAATAACATTTATCAAAGTTTATAAAGACCAAATTTGCATTGGAAAATCAATATTGAGTATTAATCCAAAGATGCTACAATGTAAAGTTGCTAATATGTTTATGAAGCGCTGCGTTTTTTTAAATGACCCAGTTTGCATTAACAGTTCATTATTTCATGCTACACAGCCAGGTTGAAGCAGGAATAAAACTTTGATACCATCAGACAAATGTAAACCAACAGGACAGGTTTTTTTTTTTTTTGCCGGAAAGGGACAATTATCCTTACTGACCGTATCTCAGGCCAAACTTTGGAACTAAAGAAGCCGCTTAATTCACTGTCCAATCTGCTGCACAGATCTGGTGCTGGTTTACCACTCAGAGCGCAAATGAAAATGGAAAAAACCTTATCTACATGACAAAACACGTCAATACGAAGCCCAAGGTAATCAGGCCTGTTGCTGTTTGCACCAAACCTGATTAAAGGAACGCTTTCCATTCTCTCTTCCAGAAATCATACAGTTTTGTTGTTACTGTGAAACTATTATTATATGAAACTAAACTCAATAAAATAAAAATCAATAAAGACAGCATGGCTGAGGAAAGGGGAAGTCCTGTAAATAAAAACTCTGCGGCTCCAGCTAACTCAAATTGTACTTCAGATTTTTACAACTAACTCAGAGCTCATTTATTTAGATGCATTTTTCTCCAGACAATATCTACACTAGATTGTATATTTTCAACTTTACTTTGAAACTTAAAAATGTTTTAGATGTTATAAATTCTATTTAGAGGTGGGGGTAGGCAATTATTTTAATGTTTATTGTCTATTGTGATAATGTTATTATGAGAATTTTGATTTATGGTTGTAAATAAATTCCAATTAATGATATTTAAAACAGCCCCAAACTGTCCGCATTGTTAGCTTCACTATGGTCTCCTCGGTTTTTTCATTCAGGTCATTAATGAATTTGAAAATATGATTAAATGCAGTTACTGTCTGCATTTCAGTGACAAGTCACAGGTATTTTCTTCTGTGACCGCTGTGTGTACCATTTTTTTTCAAGAGCGGTATTTGTGTTATTCACTGACAGCCATGGAATTACATAAAATAAAAGTAATAAACAGTTATTTTCGTCACTTTTATTGTCATCACATTAGTTCCACAAAACTTTGTGTTAACATTTAAAGTCCATATTTCCAAGCTCTATTTAGAGATAACTAAACTTTCACTTTTAAACACTTTTAACCTGTAAATCTGGAAATAACCCACATAAAGATGAGAACAGTATGTTTTTGTAAACTAAAAACAAAAAAAAGAGAGAAAATCTGCACAGAACTACAGAAATTGATGTAGTAGGTCTGCCGGGCCCATGGGTGGCGCTGTAGCCCACCAGAAAATGAAGCAATAAACACTAAATGGTGCCATGTTTGCTAAATCATCTCTGTGGACAGGATATGAGATTATCATTTCAATGTATTTTAGTCCAAATAGATGCTCAGAGGAAATGTTCCTCTGTTTTTTAATGACCGTCTGGAACATTAGTCAAACACAACAACAGCACATTTCCCCAACATAAACAGAAAAAAAGATCAAATCAGGAAAAATATCATGAAAATAATAGTACTGCAGATTGGGGAACGGGAATAATGTCTCTGAAGAATCAAACTATGATAAATACTCAGGAGTTGTGAAGTCATTCTGTACAAACGTCATCATGCCTCTTCCTAAAATTCGTCAAATTTCAAACATGCTCTTGAACTGAGTAAGGTATTTATCACACATTGACTTTTTTCATTGTTTTCCTCCTTGGCAGCACATAATTTCAATCTTTCACATTGAAAGATTGAGTTGAAAACACAATTCATATTTGGTGAGCCATATTGTTTCTTTACTTTAGAAGAGATTCTGTCACATTAAGGATAGATTTTGTTTTTCTTTGTCAAACCATCAATTCAAGATACATTCTTTTGAAGCATGTTGAATAAATAACATGCTGCACAGGGAGAGTGTCTTAAACAATGTGATCTACTGCTCCACTAACAGAACACAGCGAGGATATTGACCTGCACTGGTACAAGACAAATAAATATGATGGAGCTTTATATTGGCAGAGCTGCACAGAGAAATCGACAGGTGAACGTAGGATTTCCAGCATGATTCGTCCTGACAGGCGTCCGGCTGGACACTGAGAATCAGCAAATACACCACAGCAGAGAGCTAGCAGCTGAAAACAACTCTAGTCAGGACAGATGCTGCTAGAGTGAAGAAGTCTCTGTGTTAGCTACTTTCAGTCTGAGAAGGTATTTAATGTAACTTTATTTTCTACATGTACAGATATCCATGGAGCTCATTCAGGCTGCCACAAACCAAGAGAGAGCAGACCAGGAGATAACAGAAAAGCTGAACAGTTGCAACAAAATTGCCACATCTTTTTGAGTTTTTAAGTTTGTATTTAAAGAAACATAATAGAGTTGGAAATGCTGGCATCCTGTTGAAAATATCCAGGTTAGTGTTAGCTATGCTAACAAATCATAAAAGTTGATAAAGACGCTTTAAAAGTCAACTCCTTAAATATGCAGTAAATACATTTTATTGTTGAAATTGTCACAATGTTGACAGTTTAAAATGAGACAGATAATCTGTGAAAAAAGAAATTGAGCTCCACTGCCGTCTCCCCGTGCTAACCACCAGAAACAACCAATCAGAGGCAGGAGGAGGGTCTTAGAGCTGTCAAACAACCTCTGTGTGGAGTTGCTCATCCTGCTCTCCGCTTCCCCCACTTTATCTCTGCTATGGTGCGGCTTCTTCCTGATAGCAGAATGCTAAGGCTAGTCAGCAAAGCCACCGGTTTTCCCTTAACGGTAAATTGTTTCTCTGTCACAGTATGTAGAAGACTGCATCAAACCTAGCAATAAGGTCATCGACACCAGGCAACGACGTGGTTGCTAGGTGTGGTTCCTCACTGAGATGAGGACTGAGGAAATTTCTGTCATTTCCTCAGTCAGCACCTGAATGAATCCCTCTGAAACCAACGCTGCTTGGTAGGAATTTTTAGGCTAAGGTGGGAATGCTCTGGGAGGACTCTGAGAATCTTTGTGAATGCTGGCATTGGTCTTTCCAATCTGTGACAACCTTAAAAGTCACGTGAAATAATGCTGAATTCTACCTCTGCTTCTTCTTAGATTGTCCTCTAATTCAGGCATTAGCAGAGGGAATCTACAGAGATAACATCAATATGCAAAGGGTGTCGTAAAAAAGGCTTTTAGCATCAAATAAGGCAGATTATACTCCCATTTAGGTACATATTTGTATAACCATCTCTCCTTCCATCTTTCCATCATAATCTAAAAGAGCAAGTTAATCTATATATATTTTTTCTTATTGCATTAATTTCTTCTTGGCGAGTAATTAGAATGTAATGAATTACAGCCGCAGCTGTGACAAGATGAAAGCTTTTATTTTATTTGCAGCGCCGCTCTGCGCAGACAGATTACCCCAGGTCTAATCAGCAGCTCATCTTTAAGCATTGCCTTTCCCACTCCAGGACATTATACCAACTGATTTTTGGTCATTTTGAGCTTTCCCAGAACAGGCCTCCGCCGCTGCAATCACATCAGAGCATATTGGGTGATTATTCAACAAGCCGCTATGAGAACGACCATGAAGCTGCGTCTAACACGCCGCAGTTTGGTCGGGATTTTTGAAGCTGTGTACTTCTGGCAGCATTTTAAGGTCAGAAGTCGTTACCTGTATCTGATGAGACCCAGGCAGGAAGTCATAAATGGGCAATGAAAAAAAAAAAAAGAAAAAAAAAAAGGGAGAGTTCCTTACATCGCCAATACGATAAACACGAGATCATTGCCTGGGAAGTTCATGGACACTCACATGACCTGTAGCCTACCTTTTGAATGTCATTCCAGGTGACATTTATGGCATCGAACAATGTCATCTTGGGTGCCACCTACCACTGATCTAATTCACTGAGAGAAAAACGTTCATGAAAAGCTTTTCGGTCGTTATCCTGTAAAAGCTGGTGAGTTCGGACACATTATACACCTCCGGTCACCGGAGAAGTAGATTATGGGAGAAAACTACAAGTCTCAAAGTGGTGTAAACTGTGCCACCTCTTTGGAGTATTCCTTTGATGTCATTGATGGGATGTGTTGTTCCTGCCTCGGCGCTGAACTGTGTAATCTGTTTGCCCGGTTATAATGCCTCTATTATCTCCTGTTGTCTTGGGAACAGACATATTTGCTGCTCCACGCGGAGCCCCGCCATGCACAGGTGCTTCTGCGCTCATGTGTGCACAGGTGAATGCTGGTGTTTGTGGAGGGCAGCTGAAAGGGAATAATACTCCCTGGCGGATGATGAAAAGCGCAAGACGAAGCCTCTGACTCAAGACGCATCCTTGGGGAAACAAAAAAAAACTGCAAAATCAGAAAGAGACCAAGAAAGATGTGAAATATTCTCTATTTGAAGCCTCCAACAAGCAAGATGTGCTTATTGGCTTAAAAAAAAAGTCTTAGCAGTTAGAACCACAAAGTGACTCTGCAATAAAAAATGGCTTATAAATTATTAATTGTGTTAAATTAAGCTCTCCTATAATTCAGTAGAAAACAGAGTCTGTGGCAGAGTGACTGATAAGATACAAATGTTTTCCTGTGAGAATAACACAAGTGGATAACAGAAGCCAGCGTCAGAGGGTCATTTTAAATTTTAATGAACATTTTACACTGGAACTGGGAAATAGTTAAATATCCAAACTAAATATACAAAAATTATAGAAACAACAAATAAACAACAACAAATGAAGTTGCAAAAGAACAACAGTCCTTCAAAAAAAGGGCTGGTTGAGACCACTAAGGCTAAAGACCAGTGTTTGGTCGAAAGAGAGAGAAAAAGAAAAACAATGGAAATTATTGCACTGATTTTAATTTATCATGCAATTAATTGATTTACTGTTTATTGTGACAGGCCTAGCTGCTACTGGCAAAAACCACAAAGAAGATGACAGGAAGTCGCAGGAGGATGATGGTTTGTTTGCATTTTTTTCTGACAATGTTCAGCTGGCTCCACCAGAGCTCTCACAGCATCACAGTTCATAAAAAGTTGTGTCAATCCAACGTGTTGAATCCATAATTCTTCTGTAAGACTGCAGATTACAATTTTCCTAAAAGGCCGCATAAGTAGCCACTCCCAACTATGCGAGGCTTTTCGCTCCAACGCCTGAAAAAGACGCCAAAGGAATGGCTAATAGATGATGAGCCATGACTGAATTATGGATATATTTAATGTAACTCTTTACATCCGTCAGAGCCATGATTTTAATAACTCATCTCATGAACAAGCTTATTGACTTGTGATGATTTTATTTCCTACCTAATGGAAACACAGCAACTACATAAACGTGTTGTTTCGAAATCAGGAGAATATCAACAAAGATTTACTCATGTTTGTAATGGAAACGTAGCCGGTGAAAACGTACCCGTTTAGCTGTTTCTCTTCCAAATGAAGCCGCTAAAGGCGATACTTATGCAATTAACCCAACTTTTTTGTTCAACATAGAAATTCCTCCTGAATCTGGATTCTGTTTGTTTTTGTTTTTTTGTCTTTCTACTCTGTCTTCTCAGGGCCCCATTTGGTTGCAGCAGATGACTGCTCACGCTGAGCCAGTCGCTACATGCATGCTCAGAATGACTGATAGCTGTAAAGTCAGTGACTCTCCGCAATCTGCTAAATTTGTTTCGACAACAGACTTTTTCTCAGTTGACATAATAAACTGATCTTCAGTGCTTCGTTTTATCACCAAGATTAAAATGGAATGTGTCCAATTTGAATCAGACTGTGTGCTCGGTTTAAACTGTTTATGTATTTCAGTAAATAAATTGGATCCGTTTGTCTCGTAAAGCGCCTCGAGGCGATGTTTATTTTGATTTGGCTTTATATTAAAAACTGAATTGAACTGAATGCTTTAAGCAAGTTTATTGTGTCAGCGTGCATCTGCTTAACTGTTATAACAAACCCAAGTGGGAAGTGTAATAATTCATCCACACAGCGGCAGACCCTGAAAATAGTGTGACCGTCATTTGAAGTAGGAGGAGGTACAATCTGTTGCTTTACAAACTTTTAATGTGACAATTTGGATTTGTTAAATGAGTGTTGCATCTCTCAGCAAAAGACAAAAAAAAAACATATATATATATTAAACAAGTAAACAAATTTGTAATTCACTACATTTATGTCTGTGTTAAAAAAAAAAAGTTTTAAGTCAATTCAGCGCCTTTTCTCTGTACCTGATCATATTGGCTGATGCCTCACCTCAGATATCATCATATCATAAAATGGATCAATATCTCTAAGGAATCTTTGTGGCACTCTGTTGAATCTATGGCATGAAGGATTAATACAATTCTGAAGACATAAAGGAGATTCACCTCAAGGTTTTCCTATTAAAGTGGCTTGATTATTTTTGGTTCAGTCTGCCAGGTTGTAGAGAACTCACACTCTCCAGTAGCTTTTCATAGTTTAATCTAAGTGGTCCTCTAATGCTTGAGCATTTGTGAATTACATTATAAATTGCATGACTCATCAGCCTTTGTTTGGCTTTACTCCACTTTACTATGACTTATTTTGAATGGCTGCCCACATCCACAGTGTGAGCTCCATAGGTCTGTGCAAGACTGACTCATTGTTGCTCCAATTTAAAACTGACACAGCAAGTAACCTAAATCCAGTTTTTTTTTTTTTATTTATTTATTCATTCTCTAGTTAGATAATCAACATTACATATCTTCTGCAGTACAAAACAAATGGAGCCACATAAAACGAACTGACAGACCCAGAAGAGTACACATTTATTTGTGATTAGCACAAATATGACGAAATCTGATTCTTTCATTGTAACTGTATCTCTACCATTCCTGAGATACAGTTCCTAATATGCTAAAAATTCCAATTAATCTAAAAATATGGATCTTCATTATAAAGTTCAGTAACAATGGAAAAGTTAATGCATATAAATGAGCAAGAAAATGTGAAACACTATTTCTGGTGGGGAATAAGTTATAACACTCACTTAAAATTGTTAAATCACACATACTCACATGGTTTCTGGTGCACCATTAGAACACCACTGCCCAGTATTTGGAAAGAGGATCATGTCATTGTCATAACCTCAGACATTTAGTTTGTTGTGCTGTTGACATGAGAGTGAACACCATGGTTTAGAAATAGCCAGGCTTGTACATAGTTAACCCTAAACATAACCCCCAACTCACAAGAGCACTTCTCCTCGTGAGAAACAAGCTTTGGTCCCCACAACTTGAGTATGAAAGTATGTGTTATGAAAATAGCCCTTACAATGTACTTACCCCAAGTAAAATCCAGTTCAACCAGTAGCCTTCAAAGGTGCAGCATCATGAAGACTTATGAATACGACAAACAATATAAGGATAAAGTTAGAAAATCTCTTAGAGGCACCTTTGAGTCAATGAAAACTAAAAAATAGAGCTGCCCAAAGTCGGTCCTCGAGGGCCGGCATCCTGCATGCTTTAGTTTCCTTCCTGGTGGTAGAAATAACCTTCTCAGCATGTCAGTGTTGTTCATAGCCCTTCTAATTAGCCATCATTGGATCCAGGTGCATTAAACCAGGGAGAGAACTAAAGCATGCAGGATGCTGGTACTCGAGGACCGACTTTGGACACCACTGACCTAGAATGAAACACTGGGGAAGGAAAGCATTCAAGAGGCTCATGGTAGCTCAGAAGGAACTGGAGAGATCCATAGTTTAGGTGGGATAATCCATTACCAGGACAACTATTGGTTGCTCACTAGAAATCTTTGTGGAAGAGTGGTAAGAAGAAAGGCATTGGCTGACTTGTTTTCAAGTTGCCATAAGCTAGCAAAAGCAATGTCTCAAAGGAACCAAAGCATCCCACCTTCTTTTACCCATCCTGTGCATGTGTGCATTGGTTGATGTTGTAGAAAAAAAAGTCCAAAACAAATTACATGAGAACAGAAGTAATACTTGTGGTAACTGGGAAAGTAATTATGGAGTGAAAATGATAGAAAAAGGAATGAATTAAACCAAAACACGAATCATTTGATCCTCTAAGCACACCACTTAACAAACATACCATTATACCAGTAAATCAATTCTCCCCGTAGTCTTCATTTATTTTCTGGTTGCACAAACATGCATCATCCATAATTCATAACACTATCAAGGTAGTCCCTCATTAGCAGCCATGCATAGGCTGGGAAGTTGCTCTAGTGTTGAGCAGTTTCCTTAGCCAACGCCTTTGGCTTGTTTGATCCGCGGGTTAATCGGCTTCAAATTGTGCCAGCGGCCCCTGGCGGCATTAATTGCCACAGGTCTGGGCATTTTAATGAAGGTCTGGAAGCACAGAGGTGTTTTGTTTCGCTCTCTACCTGAACCTTTATCATCAGTAAGATCTTAATGCGGCAGCACTTAGACAATATTTTATTATCTATGTTTTCCTGCAAATTTTACATGTTATAGTACAATAATGGTTATTGAGTTCCAACAGCTAGTCATCTTAACTCTTTTGTTAAAGGAAAAATGTCAAATGGGCCAGTCTACGCTGACAAATAAGGCAATTCCAACAATATAAAACATGCCTGGCAGCAGGTTTAAAAAGATCACATTTACATATTAAGTGCCTTATCCATTGCTTTTATTCTTAGACCTGAAGTCGGTGAATAGCATAGCAAAATGTCAGAGTAAGATAAAATCCACTGCAAACCTTCAAATTATCATTTCTTATATAATTTGCTTCATGAATGAGTGTTTTGCATCTCCAATTATGTCTTAGTTTTACATTTAAAAAAATGTGTTGCTGTGTGTTGTGAGTGTGAGGTCGTGTTGCTAAATGCTCCCTCTAGTGAAGAAAGTCTGATCTGGATGAAGGTAAACGCTTTGAGCTTGATGATCTTTAAAGACATTCTGGAGTGAGAAAAGAAGCAGTTCTTAGCTGTGATTCCATTACAAATGTACACAAAACATTGTCAATATTCTGCTAGAGTAAAAAAAAAACTGCAATTGTGTTGTTTACATTAAGTAAGAAACGCAACTACAATCACGTGAATTTGTTTCTTCACGTGATAAGTTGTTGAAAACAGGGTCCTGTTTTTTTTCTCCAGGGTTATGCCTGTTGCAATGTCTGGTTGTTGATCATGTGACTCGATGACGCAAAAAAAAAAAAAAAAAAAAAAAAAAAAAAAAGGGCTTTCATTGCAGTTTTGCAAAATAAACTAATTTCAATATGGCGGAAAAACCACCTCATGCTAGCACCAAAACTTTTATAAAAAAAACAAAGGGTTTCTTTTAAACTTTGCATGTTTCCATTAAGTGAATTTATTTGAAGATAGGCTGATTTTTTGACTGCATCAAAAGTGGTGTATTTCACAAAACTGCAGTAGAAAAACATTTCTCTGCGTCATACGAGTCCCATGATCAACAACCGGATGTTACTACTGGCAGAAAAGACAAAGAAGACAACAGGAAGTGGAAGGAGAGTGATGGTGCCACATGTATTTTTTAATGACTTATCACGTGAACAAACTTATCAAGGTGTTATTTTGATTGAGTTTCTCATTTAATGGCAACACCACAATTGCATTAGTGGAGTATCTACAAAGATTGTAATGGAAACAATGTGGCTAGAGATTCTGAAGAAACCAAACCGGTTTTTTAACATGTCTGGACTACATTTGACCATCTCTAGTTCAAAAACTGTAAAATGGACTGATGAAATCTGGACTGATAATAAAATGTAGCTTGAGATTCATGAAAATTTTATTTCATTTGTGAAAACACATTTGGATAGGATTTTCATTGTTTTCTGGGTGTTTTTTGTTTGTTTGTTTGTTTGTTTTTTACGTGAAGGCCATGTTAGAATTAGACAACAGGACGTTTTCTGGACGTCCTCCAGAAAACGTCCTGTGGTCCTGTGGTCCTGTGGTGTCCTGTTTCTGGGTCCTCACTAGGCACTCAGTGGTGACATGTCAAGCTTTTGTTATGAAAAATGTGCCTACATAATAATAAAATGGTGAATTTGTTGACGTCTTTCATAAGTCGATTATATTGACTTTTTTGGGGGGGCGGGGGGAGGGAAAGAAATAAAGAATTAATGACAAGCCGGCAAATGCTGAGTCGCAGGCAACAGGCTGTGCACTTCCTGCTTCTTGTCAAAGTAACAAGGTCCTCTCAATGTGCCAGGTTGTTTGCAGTCTCGTGCTGTGTGCAGCATAAAATCAATGTGGTTTGCAGAATGATGCAAAGAGGCCAATTATTCCCCCAACTCCTCTGGTACAATGACAATCATTTGCTATGCTGCCAAACAACAGTCCCACAATTATTTTTAAACCCAATTTTACCACCAGTAATGTCATGTGTTATCAAATAAATGAGAATGGAGACTGTGGTTCTATAAAAAGACAAATCACATGATAAAATCAGCAATGCAGTATAGAATTTAAGACCTAACAAAAACCTGGTTGAATTTTTTACAACCTAATGCTGCAGTTGCTTTTCTATGAACTTCCTCTTGGGAAGTATTTTCTCATCTGTAAGTTGCTTTGGATAAAAGCATCTGCAAAGTGCAGACACATTAATATACACGAATTAAAAAAAAAAAGAAAGGTTTTTAAGGTCACGGTTTGAAAACTAGAGGAATAAACACAATCAAATCCTTATGCATAGAACCATTTATTCTTTGTTTGCCAAGCAAAAAATGGGAAAACAGCTTGATTAAGAAACACAAATGGACGCTTACTGAATCAGCATTCAGCAAGGACGAGCCAGCCACATCCTGCTTTTAAAGAACGTGGAAGATTATAACCCCACCCCAAATCACTCATGGGATGGGTAGTGTCAATAAAAATGATGGTTTGATCCCAAGCAAACCGTTATCTCACTAGTTTAGTTCGCTGGACTCCTCCATTCCTATTTTTTTATTTTTTTTTAAAACATAAATGGCTAGTGTTGAAAGAGAAGATTAAAGATAAAGGACTAGATATGTTTAACTTTCATTAGCGCTTCTTAGTCAACAGGCTAATAAAGCTTAAAATGTTTAAAAGATAGCTATCTAGGCGAGTCCTGGCTAGACGTAGAACAGACACTACGCAACAACAAAGATATAAAGACATAACTTTTATCAGCTCAAACATAAAACATGTATGCCTTGGAAGCATTAATATCAGCTCCTCTTTGGTGGCATGGTGGGAATCTCTAAAAGTGACAGAAACCCAAATTTACAATTAATACACCGCAAAGTCCTACATAGAGTCACTATGTTTATTATTTTACTGCAGTATTTAGTTTTTTTCTTTCACTTAATGACATTGAGCAATATGTATTATGTTTGTCTCATTCCATAAACTATTGCATGAGAGCAGCAGCTTAAATCACTTGTGATTCTGTCTCCTCTATTTACCATGTGTTTAGTTATCTAGCTAAACACATACAACTAGCAATGTGTTTAGCTTCATATGTTTTGCTAGCTGTCTAACTAAACACATAGACAACTACCTATGTTAACTAGTTAAGCATATAGCTAGTTGTCTATGTGTTTAGCTATGTGTCTAGCTAAACACACTAGACAGTTTAGCTAGCTGTCTAGCTAAACACAGTCAGCAATTTTTTTAACTAGCTGTATGGCTAAACAAAGACAACTAGCTATGTTTTAAGCTAGGTGTCTAGTTAAATACATAGACGGCTAAACACATACACAACTAGTAATGTTTTTAGCTAGTTGTCTTCTACAATGACACTATGTGTACAAAGAGGATGTGGTAGAGTCAGTTTCTCATTGTGTCTTTCAATGCCATTGAAGTTAAACCAAGAGGGGAATTCTAATTGTAATCCAAAACAGATGAGAATGTGAAATAGCTGGCTATTCAAATAAATGCTTTATGTCTTCACTGTTAATAAATGCCACTTCCACATACTCTGCCGATTAACATTTCCAACACAGTGCACAACAGCACTGACTGACCAGTCAGCCAGGACCTGTTCAGATGGCTCCGATAGCCCTGGCATTATAATTTAGAGCGATAGCGCTCTAAAGTGGTGCTGTTGTTCACCAACAGAAAGTCATTGAATGCAGTTTTATTCAGAATGTCAGTTGTGTTTTGCTGCTCAAAGCTCTGGCTGAATTATTTATTTTTCCAATTTCTCGCTGTGTTTTCTTGCTTTCTTTGTTTGGGAGGTCTCTAAGCTAAGCTGCTGCAGACGGAGCCGGGGGATTCGCCCGCCGTTTTGGGGTGTTATAAAGCCTGTTTTAAATGTCCTCAGCAAAGTCTGACTGAACTGTCCACTTCTCTGTTTATCTTCCTACTACTTTTGACTGTGTAATATGCATTCAGTCAGACACACACACACACACACACACACACACACAGAGCTTCACAGACAGGACCCAGGGGCCAACCTATCCTCTGAAAACTACTAATCAACAATGAGTCACCCAGCAGCTTATCAGATACTCTTTTGTAACGCTGCTGTTCAGTTTTTATTTTTGTTTTTTTCGTCTTCTCAGGCACGTTGCTCCCTGGGACTAATTTCAGAGATAAAACACCCCGGGGTAGATAGGTATTAACAAGGATGACTCATGTTTCTGCAACCTTAAAGGCCGATCAAAACTCTGTGTTTCATTTGAAGGAATCTTTAGCTAATTTTCTCCTTATTAAATGCACACTGTGAAGAATCTTTGAAGCTTTACATTGAAAGACAAAGTGTCCTCCCCCAGCAGCCTCATCCCCATAGATGAGTAAATGCAGTTTGCTCCAAGACATGACGACACGCTTAGTGGGACAAATCTGGTAAAAAGCAACAGCTGTGCTTGGTTCAAAAACTTAATTAGCACTGAGTGAACAAATGACTAATACAAAACTGAATATGTTTTATTGTGTTATTAGTCTTGATTAAAGTTAGAGGTAAATTAAAAATTTCTTCTCTGGTAAAATTAGGGCAGAATTTGTTTATGGTGGGGCAACGTTGGCGAAAAAGGAATCAGATAGAGGAACTTTGAACTGGGCAAACCCAATGAACTGAGCGTTCACAGAAATGAGTTAAAAATATGACAGTGTCTTAATCTACCTTGCAAAAGGCTTTTAAAACCAGATGTGATTTTCACTTTCTTATAATATTACAATTATACACAACTACTGTCATGATCTTTAGGCATTTGTGTTCTGTGCTTTCTGTTTAGCATCATTCCTTTTTTATTTTTTTTGCACATAAAATTTTGCTGTATTAGTTTATTCTTCTGTGTTAGGTCTTTGTTGCTTTTTCATTTGTACATTTAGATAGATGGTTTCTAATACAACTTACTCCAACCTCTACAACGCCAGACATGACAACTGTTACCCTCATAGACCAAGCACTGACTAAGGCAAAAGTCAGTAAAACCCAAGGCTTTTGGTAGAGTTAAACTGCAAAACACAAGATCTTACTAAATTATTTTGGTCTACTTTCTTGTGCAAATATCTCAGTGCACTTAACAAGTCAAAACTAATTTACAAGCAATTTTTCAGCATAATATAAGAGCTTTTTGTAAGTCAATAATCCCTTAATATTCTTTAAAAAAATACTTGTTCCAGTGCCAGATTGTTTCACTTATGACAAGATCTTTTCTCCATGTTATAACTGAAATAATCTGCCAGGGGAACTAGCAAGTTTTCATTAGTAATTATTGACGTTAAATAAGCTTGTGTATCTTGCTTACTTATAAGTTTAGTTTTGTCTTGTTTCAAGTACACTAAGATATTTTTACAAGAAAGTATACTGAAAATACCCTGTGAGATTCTGTGTTTTTGCAGTGCAAGATTTCATGTTCAAGTTTAAATAATATTAACAATCAACTCTTGGTCAACTACAGTTTGCAGTGTTGCACAGGGACAAATTTATGTTTAGAAATTTTTGCACTTTAACCTTTATTTTCAGTAATTGGTAAAGCGAATCACTAAATCCTAAAAAATCCTAAAAAATAGAGAAGTTACACTTTAAAATTTGATTGACAATGTTTAGGGAAAGTTTGCATAAGGTCAAGAGCCAATATACTACCAATGTACCAAGTAGACCACTGCCAGAGTTTTGGAGGCAGACACAAGATGTTTAGTTTTTTCCCCCGACTTTTTTCTTTTTCAAAGAGTTTGTCCGACCACATTGACAGATTTATATGGATAGTAGGCACAGTTGGCTGGTCTGGATAGAACTTGCCTTTTCAATTCTCACCCATAGCCAGAGTCTTCATAGCTTGTAGCTTATCTACAGGTCAGAGTTACAGGATGTGCTGCTGTCCTTTCAGAGGACAGGGTTTTTAAAACTGCTCTATTCTTTCAAAAGTCTTTGAAGAATTGATAAAAGTTTTTAAAACTCTGTCGCCCAGTGACAGCTGGAGAAACACAAGCGACCAGAAACGAGAAGTGATTCCAGAAAAGTAACATCATCCATGAGTAAAGCCCAGAAGTTACTTCCGTCTCTGACATTTCTATTTATAATTACAGATGTAACAGAATTTAAATTAAAAACTGAAGTCTATAACACATCAAATCATACTGTTTGCAGATAGTTTTTATAAAGAATGGTGCCCCTACTAGAGCTGAAATGTCACTCACAGGAAGAAGCCATTACCCAAAAATCAACATTTAAAGTCACTTTAAGCATGCTCACAGGAACAAATATCTTAATTTGTGAGAGTACATAAAATATGATCCAATAAAACTAGCGTCAATGCTTGCTACATTCAGAGGAAAAAGAGGCAAGTGTGCAGTGTGCACAATCCAACTGTTAGGAGCATGGGTGACAGCAACGTACTGGTAAAGGGGAAAACTGTTGGAGGATACTAGGATACCTAAAATGTCTCCACCAAGTCAGAGTTTAAACACTACAAAAACGCAGTAGATTTCTGAATTTGTCCCTTAATAAAACTATTTTAAAACAGTTTTCTCTCTCTCTCTCTCTTGATGTTCTCACCACAGTTAGCACTGAAATCCTTTTTTGTAATCCTAACTGACCTCAAAGGTGAAAGATGTCAGAGACCAAGAAAAACATTAGATTTTTTCCAGGGTATTTAAATGTCTGATTTTCAGCCATTCCTCTTTAATGTGACACTACTGAATGTTGTGCATTTAGTGCTTATTTTGTCCATTTTGTCACATCTGGACCAAACACTCCAAATGTGATTGTCAGGACCATTTACCTACAGAAAAGGGATTATTGAGCAGAAATTAAGAAATAATTACAATTGTGCATGAAAAACAACACCTAGATCCCTCCCAGTGATGCACCATGGTGCATCATACACCACCCAAACTACACACTCCACCTCCATTACATCACATTCATCCATTATTACCTAATGGGTTTCAGACTTACCCAGTTCACAAAGGAAGCCACACTAAAACTCCTGTGAAAAATCCCCAGAGTGCCCCGCTTCTCC
This sequence comes from Poecilia latipinna, assembly GCF_001443285.1. Classification (NCBI taxonomy): domain Eukaryota; kingdom Metazoa; phylum Chordata; class Actinopteri; order Cyprinodontiformes; family Poeciliidae; genus Poecilia; species Poecilia latipinna. The sequence goes on along the minus strand of NW_015113459.1, from coordinate 37,146 downwards.
ATCCTACCCATCATCCTCAGGCATAGCGTTCACTAGCAAAGGGGTTTAAATGCATAAATTATGAATAAGAGAAAACATGTCAGTGCTGTACCAGCTCAGCTCATTATAGTGAACTTATTTCTATTCTGTTGTACAAATTACCCCTCTGCCTCTACTATGTGATGTCAATTAAACCTCTGCAGTGAGAATCAGCATAAACGCATTTAACACTGTGTGGTTACAACTCAGATGCATCTGACTGGACTGTGAGATGTCCAGTTTGTCGCACCGTGAGAATCTGCTGGCTGCAGACCTGAATTTGTAAGTAAATATGAGGATTCCCAGAATTTATACATTTAAGGATCAAATGTGGTTGAAATTATATTGATTGTTTAACCAAACAGATGGTTTCAGGTTGGTCCCAAATGAATTCGGTAGTATGAATTTTTCCACATCACATCCAGTTAGAACCAGCAATTTACATATGCTGAATAAAAAGACACAAAAAAATTTTTCCCCTCATTGTCTGAAGTTGAATGAGACCAAACTTTTCTTGTTTTTCGCTTAGCTAAAATTATCAAAATTATTTCTATTTGCTAAATGCCAGAAAACATGGTGAAAACATTTAAAAAAAATTTTTTGTAACTTCCCTGGAATTAAATAGTTTGCACACATTTGGTCAGAATCAGCAATAAACCTCCGATAGGTTTATTGACACACTGGAGTTGATATGAGTCACACCTGAAACACAGTGCTTTCTTCATTAGCACAATGGGAAGATCAAAAGAAATCAGCCAACTACTTGTGTTAAATGTGGAAAAAGTGATTATTTGTGACCAAATCAAAACTAAATCTTTTTTGAGTTAAAGTTGAGAAGCTATAATAGAAAAATGAAATAAAATTGCAAGAAGGAATCTGAGACTAAAGTATCAATCTTACCACTAAACTGGTATCAGAATTATGGATCGATCTGCCCACCTCTACCAAATACATTCCAAATAATTAATGTGGTTTGACATTCATGTCCATGATTTGTGAATTTAAGCTTCTGACTGAAACTGTAGACTTGTAGATTTAATGTAAAATGCTTAAAGTTGTTTTTTATGGGAGATCTGAGGAGCAGTTATTGTTCTACACACACAAGCTAACCCAAAGCAAAGCACATTGCATCTATCCTCCAGCAGGATGTATGGAAAAATGTCAGAATTAGCTAGTCATAGAAACTCTTCAATGATGCATTAGAAAAAAAGGAGTAAAAATCAGCCAAAATGCTCAGACGTTTTGAGATTAATCTCAGAAATTTTCTAGAAAAATCTTGGAAATTTCTGAGTGTCAAAAATTTGCAAGAAAAAAAACAGAAATTTTCAGATCTCAGATATTTTCTGAGGGTATCAAAAAGTGAAAGTTTGCAATAAAAATCTCAAATTTCCACGTCTTTCAAGAAAATGTCTGATATTACTCTCCAAATTTCTGAGTAGAAAGTTAAATATTTCTAAGAAACACTCAGACATTTTCTAGAAAAAAACGTGGAAACTTTCCAAAACATCCAAAATTTTCAAAAGCTGAAAATTTTCGACTTTCGAAACTCTGAAATTTCCAAGATTTTTCTAGAACATTTCTGAGACTAATCTCAAACCTACTGAATTTTTGCCAGAAATTTACTCTTTGTTTTTCTCTCCACCTACAACGGTCCGAATACGCCCTCCATACAGCTCAGAACAGATCAAGTGCATAAACATTTATCATCAAACTACACTGAGACCTGTAGCCCACATCCCACCAGCTTTTTTTTTGCTGTCTTGACTATGTTATTCTTCTGTCACTGAGCTGTCACCCTGTATTTGTTTTCCTCCCTCCAGGCACACCGCATTTAGTATCAGAGGCTCTACTGTGTATCAGAGACAGCAGCGGACCGCACACTGAGCACAAGCCGCCGACGCTGATTTCATGCTGCTGTTCAGCGGCAATAACTCATACAGGACGACCACACACTCCCACTCCTACTGCAGATGGAATAAAGTGGTAAAGATAAGAACATGTGGGAGTGGATCACAGAGAGAATATCTCTGCCAGGGCTGAATTAGCAGCAGGTGGTAGCGACGGAGCGGCACCGGTCATCAGCTGCTGCTGTTCTGTATGTACAGGACGTAAATTACAGGATTTCATCCCAGCGGTGTTACATGTAGCTTCTTTGAGAGATCAACAAATTGAGCGAGTACGTTCAAGAGCACGCTGAAAGTCCATAATAGGATGAAACTGTGAATCTCTTTGGTACTTCAGAAGTGAGAACAAGCAGCCAGCAGTTCGGCTGTGGCGCTGACTCACACGCTCAGGCTGCAGAAAAACCGAACCGCAACCTGAGTCCAAAAGATGACGTGAGGCAAATGTCACCTCTTGAAATGTGAGGCAGGTTTACTTGAGTTTTTAGCTTTAAGATACAGTGGCTTGCAAAAGCTGCCCTACTATTTACCTCCTTTATTATTTTGTCATTACTTGAACATTAACTTTAATATATACAGTGAACTTCAGGCATCAAAATCTTTTACCTGCCATTTTTAATAATTCAAACACCAAAAATACCTTAATTTGCATCAACATCATAGCATCTGAGCCCTACTGCTTAAGCCAATATCCATCATATTCCTCATCTCCACTCAAAAGACTCTCTGTAGAAAGAAGAGAGCCTTAGCTGCCATTGCGTTTGATAATTATGTTTTTTATTACCTCTTGGAAAAAAGATTCTAGATCTCCACCCAGTTTTAATCTGGCTAAATAAAGGTTATCATCTTGGGGGTACAAGGTAATCAGCGCCAGAGAAGATGACTGACGCTCCTAGATTGGCTGCTATGCAAATGCCAGCCAATAACGTGTCCAGCAGGTATTTTACTTTCTCAAGCTGACATTTTTCTTTTGGATATTTTAGAACATTTTTCATAAATAATTTGGAATTATGTTCCAAAGAAAAGTCTTTGAATAGATGAATCAGAAGATACTGAACTGCACACAGGCGGGTATCCACTGTATTGGGATTTTATGAGATAAACCAACGCAAATTAGGAAATATTTGTGAAAAGGGATTCGATTCTACACAATTTTGAATTCGCTCAAATAAAAACATGTGGCAAACATTTATCAAACACCTTCTTTTCATACCAGCTACATCTCGGTGCAACGCTCGTAAGAATGATTGTTGTTTTGTGATTGCTATTTTTTTTTCTTTGTCTCTGCAATGGTCAATAAGGCTCAATTTGAAAATTTAACTGATATATTCACACCTGATATATTGATCAAGCGTAACCAATTGTGTTTAGATGTCAGCTAATTAGTAAAAAAAGGGCTGATATATGTGTAATTTAATCTTATGGATTAAGATGAATTATGAAGATCTCAGAAGTTTGTTAGAAAGCAAAACTGAAGAAACATCATGAAGACCAAGGAACGCAGCAGACAGGTCTGGGAGAAACGAGCATGATTGACAACGCTAAGCCCCTCCTCCTCGCTCTGATTGGTTGTTTTTGTTCAGATAGCAGTAGGACTACAGGGAAGAGGCAGAGGAGCTCGATTTTTTTTCTCCACAGATTATCTGTCTCATACTGTCAGGATATAATTTGAACAATATCTTTTTATAAAAGTTACCTGCTGCAGCGTTAGGCTCTTTGTTGGAGAACAGCAAGTTTTGCAAAAAGTACTGAAACATTGAACGGTTCAACATGTGCATTCAAAAGGTTAGAGAAGGTCACATTTAGTTGACCTGTAGAGGTTAAAGTTCATTGTAAGTTCTTTGAGAAACTTTACCCAAAAGCTGAGTACCCCATAACTTCTTGTGAGTCATGCATATTCTGACAGACAGACCTCTTCAAAGTGTATGAACACGTTTCCAGATTCCCATAACTAACTTGATGAAGGCCATGTTCTTACTCATAGGCCCAACAAAAACTAGAATCCTCTTCTAAGCTAATCTCCAGGTTAGAAACTGAGCTAAAACTATGAAGCTGTACAAACCAGAGTCACCTAGCGGCTCTCTGAAGGACAAGGGAGTTTCATCAGATCTGTTTGCCTCATCTCAACTCAGACTGAACAAACAGGAAAGTCTCCAACATGGCGCTGAATATTTTATGCATTAAACAACATGTGACATGAACTGAAATGCTTACAGCTGCAAAGTCATTTCTTCAGCTTTCATAGAATCTGGTAACACACTGTATGTGATGTAGTGCAGGGAGTTCAAAGAGAAAATGTTATTCATATTTGAAAGAAGTTTACTACATTAATATTTTTGTATAATTCCAAAGCACATTACATTAAATGTGCATAAGCAATGGACGTTAAATGACAAAAGGTTATTTGTTTATGTGTGCAGCAGCAGAGGTCAGGCCTTTTTCATGAACTTCAACTTGGAGGCAAATGTACAGATATTTGAGGAACAGGAGGAGGAGCTTAGCACTGTTAATCAAGCTCATGTACTTGCTGCTAAATGTGCTAATAGTGGAGAAACAACTCACCCTGACAGGAAAACTGTTTATCCACAATCATTGGTGGCTATGCTAACTAACCTTAGCATTCACAACCTGTTCTGCTAGGTGCAGTATAGCAGAGAGCAAAAATGGAGGAAGAGGTGGGGATGAGCTGCACCAAATGTAAAGTGCCAAGTGATTGACAGCACTAAGACCCTCCTCCTGGCTCTGATTGGTTGTTTCTAGTTAGAACTGGGAGAAGACAGGGAAGCTTAATTTTTTCACAGATTGTCTCGACATAGTGACAGTTTCAATAAATATGTAGAGCAAAATTTTTATTTTTATAAAAGTTGCATACTGTAGCTTTAAACAAACAAAGCTGCAAAGATGACAGAAGGGAAAATAACCAGCTCCACAGGCAGCAGCATCAGTGACTGCATTTCAGCATCAAAAAGGTAGACTCAGTTCACTAGTGTGGGAGCGTTTGATTGGAAAATCACACCTTGGCCCAGATGAACCTATTTTAAAAAAGGATTTAGAGTCGGAGCTGGCCTTATGGTTGATTCTGTTGGGGTAACAGTGAGTACATGCCAAATGTCACACCAACAACGGTTATACAGAAATCTCAATTTACTCATAGAATTAATGAATGTCTTAGAATTACTACATGATGTTTCAAGTGCATCATTCCTTATGAAAGTCACGATAAAATGAAAGGAAATGTTACTACAAAATTTGGTACCGAAACAGGAGTTACAACAGGTCTCGTTTAAAACTTCATGAAGTTACATTAATAAAGTATGAAGCTGAATATTACAAATTAAACTGAATAATTATACAGGAAAGTGTGACCTGGTGCTGATCATTATGTCGTTTCATCTTTTTACACCTTTGCAGTTTTTGTGACTTTTTCTCTGCTGCCACACAGCGTCTCGTACCGAGCAGCAGTTTGTTCCCTCCAGGTGGACAATTTGTTCAGTTTTAGAAACATTGCCAGATGTCTCTTTAAGACTGCTTAGGTCACTGTGTAGCTATGTCATAAGTGTGTACCACTGCTGTCTGTGGAGCGCGTGGAAGATGGACTTTACATCTTCATCTCTCTAACTCAAAGTAATGTAGAGGTGCTTAATAAAAAAGACAAGCACAGAGGAGTACCGGTGTGGTTGTGGGTTTTCACTGAACTGCTGAATATCACTGCCTAATATCTCCTCTCAACCACTAAACACAACCTGCTGTGACAACCACTGATTTAGGGAATCTGCTGCTTTCCTTTCATACCCGACTGTAAGGAAATCTGGTTATGAGACTCCAGTAAAGGATATCTACTAGATGCTTGTTTATTTTGATGGACTCCACCACTATCCATGCAAGAATAAGATAAAAAAATTAAGTTAAATATTATCCAAAAATAGATCAGCATTTTTAAAATATAATATACAATTGTAAAAACTTATTTACAGTACAAGAACATGCCAACCCACTTTCATTCTCATTAAAGTAGTACTAATAGCAGCATGTAACTTTTATAAGAGATATAAATAAATATATTGCATACCATACCATCACAGCATAGTGACAGTGTTAACAAATATGTAAAACAAAAAACAAACAAAAAAAAAAAAACTTTTCTATAGAATCTACATACTGCAGCTCTAAGATGTTAATAGTTTAATTTGGTCCATTATATACAATGTTTACATTTTAAACTGTTATTTATTTATATTTTGCAACAGATACATGCTTTTTGAAAATCCACGACTGATCATTTGAAATAAATTAAATAAATATGCTATCGGTATTGATGAAATGTAATTTTTTTTACATGATCAGGAGGAAAGCAGGGCTCTACTTTCCTCCTATAATACTGTAAATGACAAAAGTCGCTTAGCATAAAAACATCAAACACTCAGGCAGTTCAGGCCTCTCTATTCCAGCTATGAATGATTTGAAAGAGCGAGCATACAGTAGCAGGCGGAATAAAAGAAAGAGAAACTGCACTTCTAAGCAAATAGAAGGCATCCAGAATATTAGTCTGCATCATTGACGTTTTTCAGCTGGAATATGCCTGCTTGTCTGGTTTCAAAAATATTAGCTCAATTCTTTATTAAGACTTTCTTTTCTTCATTTGATCAAAAGTCCCAATGACCAAAAAGTTAACTTCAACGTAAAACAGGAAGATTCCCCTTTAAGATGAGGATAGACAGGAAAAACGAATACACTTTATATAACTGTCTTTTGGATAATATGATCCTGTGTCACTTGTTTTTTTTTTTCTGGGTAAAGCCACAGGGCCAAGCTGTGCTGCATGCTGGGACCTTGTGTGTACAGTTTACCCTCTGAGCAGTGACAACAGACCAGCCGGCTCCAGAGCCAGCGACTACCACAAAGAGCCTGAGCACCACAGGAAGACGCTGCCATCGATCTGTGTAGAGACCTTCATCAAGCTCCACATAGGACCCTCCAGCAAAGTGAAAATAATCTGCTTGGGACAAGGTGCAGCTGGGGTGAATGCCTCCAATCATTTTTCAAAAGGAATCAGACAGAACATTACATCTTCCTCATTTTCGGAGGAAACACAAGCGCAAGTTTGAGCCGCTTTATGAGAAATTACAGCCTAGAGGTAACCAAAGCACAAAATGTTCATTTACACCACAGATCTGATCTGAAAAGTGGCAACCTGAAAATAAAATTTAAAGAGAGGTAAACCAGTAAGCACTCCATTAATCACAGGAGAAACTGGATAGATGCATAAAGGCAATCTAAAACTGGTTTTGAGGCGAGGACAAGAGGGGAATCTTCACCTAATTTACAAATCTAGTCTTGAAAGTGTTAAGATACTCTATGAAAGCTTTGGTCTACAGCAACTTTATTCAACATGAATATTTAATATCGACCTTAGCAGTACCTAAATGATCTTTGCTTAGTTTGTTTTTTCATTTTTTCAGAAAGATGATAGCAGCTTGTGAGTCTAATCAAGGGTCTACAGACATCTCAAAATATTGAGAAATCAGTCATTCCATTTGATATTTTAATATTCCACAAATGGACAGTTAAAAGAATTGCTGACATACCCACATGTTGCTGTACAATACTTTGTCAATGACAGTAGACAGCAAGATGCTAAAAGTAGTCATCAAAAAACCTAACGTCTCATAATAGGACCTACAAATGACTTGTTGCTGGAAAGGTAAGACTGCTGTCTTCAATCAGAAAGAGGCTGTAAATGGTAAGTACATGTACAGCACTTTATCAAGTGCAGAGGACCTGAGTTATTCACACAGTGATGGTGGTAAGCTACTGACAGTAGCTACTGCTGCCCTGGGGTACACCGACAGCGGCAAGGCTGCCATGCAGGCAGGGCGGGTGAAGTGTCTTCCTCAAGGACACAATGACAGAGGCAGACAAAGTGGGAATCAAACCGGCAACACACCGATTGTTGTGGCTGTGCATGTTTAACTTTAAAAGAAGGCATGAGAGTAGGAAATCTGTGTTAGCAAAAAAAGTAAGAAGAGTGTTTTACCAAAAGGAAACCTAAATAATGTCCGAGGACTACCAGAATAATGAGTCTCCATTATTTAAACACAACAATGGGATTATGGAAACTTGACTCATTCTAAAGTCCAACAAGGACCATCTGAAAAGTTCAGGAGAAAATCAGTTGTAAAGGTAAAAGGTCAAATCTGATGACCAGTGGTCCTCACAGCTCATGTGAAGGTTCTGGAGAGACTGGCCTTAGCCCTTGTTAGGTGACAGGTGTAGTCGCTGCTGGACTTGGACTTCTTGGTCACATCAACTCCAGCACTTTTTTAAATCCAAACAAATAAAAATGTTCACAGAATCACTAAATACGTGTTGGTTTTCTCATCAAACTCCCTGCAAAATGTTAATGACTTCTTTTTTTCAGACCACAGACCAACTGCATGTCTTCAGTCGAGTCTCTTTCCAAATTTAAACACATCTAGCTAATGATGTTGATGCTCTGATGCTGAGGTTCATGTTTACTCGAGCAAAGTGTGGGTAAGGTGCAGTCACAACTTACACTATTTAGCAACTTTGCATCTAACTAGCACAGCATTTTAGCATGGCAACATGTAATAATCACCAAAAACATAATTTCTTTATTTATTGCTTTTCAACGTGAAATGTTGTCATGGCGACTGATATAAAAAAAAAACTTCAATGAAATGAAATTATTACTGCCTTTGCTTACATGGTTGTAAGGCTGTAAAAATGGAGGCAACTATCCAAAAATGTCTGTATGATTCTAGTAAGCAGAAAACTGTGACAATAATCTCAAGGGCAAGGACAAAGATCAGACAAAGATGAAGGGATGGAAGAGAAGAAGGAGAAAGAGATAATATAATGTTCATAAAAAGAAAATAAGATGAGGCTAATAGAAGATGTTCGAGCATACTAGGAACTTGTTTTCACAAATAAAGGTTGAATAATTCTTAAATAATGAAATGCAGTCTAGACTCATTAACATGCTGAGGAATATAATGTCAACCACAAGTCTCAAATGACACTAGAAAAAAAAGTATAAAGTCCATCATTTTCCAGTCAGCTGTTCCCCGAATATACTTGTTGCTTGTCTGCATGCACAGTGAAAAGGCCGTTATCATCCCTGTGTTCAATAGTTGTCCCCTGCTTGCTGCTGAAAACAGGAAGATCACGCTGTTTCACAGCAAAACAAACACACCCACATGGGGTGAGGTGCAAGGTAACCTGTGACATTGTCTTCTGTGAAAGTTTATATTGTAAAAGCAACCATAAAGACAAAAATAATATACTACTGATAGTTTCCTGGTGTGTCTGGGGCTCATAATAATAGTTTAAAGGGGATGTGTTATACAAAATCAACTATTTTGAGCTTTATATCATGCTATAATGTCACTCCCTTATCAAAAGCATACCTGGAGTTTTTGACTATTTTATGCATGTTTGAGGAGTCCTTAAATATCTTGTGGCAACCATTCAAGGATGCCTAAACACTTGCTCTCACAAAGTTCTGCCTATTTCTACAAAGCTCCTCCCCCGAGCTGCAGCCTCCAGCTGAACTTCCGCCTCACAGAGCGCCCTCCCCCCCAACTCAGCTCCTACAGACTAGCCAGCAGCAATTAGCAATTACCTGCTGGAATTGCACGTCTGCTCAGTTCGTTAAACTCCTTGTCACTCTAACACTCCTACAAACAGTTGTAAACAGCATGAGAAGAATTGTCGTAATGACGTGTCAGAAAAAAGAGACTCCTAATTTTATGGTGTCAAACAATGAAGTCAAAATTCTTTTAAATTATGTTTGATATATGTAGCAATTTTATAACAACTTAAAGTAAAATTGTTACTTGATTGTGGTGTAAAATGGCACTATGTACCTAGAATATACATGATACTGCCCCTTTAAACTTAAACACTGGCAAAAATATTATTTCAGTAATATCCCTCATGTCATTCATGAGGCATCTTAAAAAAAAACTAACCATGAAACAGTTGTTTTTGGCACCCAGAGATCCATTTTACAAAAGAACAAAACAAAAAAAGCTTTGCAATATTTAGCAGCCTGCAGTGGCTCACTTCCAGACCGCAGTGATTTTGGTCATATTAGTGTCATTTGCTTTGCTTGATAATCACAAATGTCTTCCCTGATCAGTAGAATGCACATTTACAAAAGGTTTCTTCATTGAGAGCACCTTAAATAAGACCATAAAAACCATAAAATGAGCCACTAATCATTCCATTTACAGGTCTTCTGCCACTCAAGGCCGCTCTGTATGAGAAAATCACCAGCATTCCAAACACGCTCAGTCTTTTTGTCCGCAGCAAATTGATGTGAACTTCTGTGTCCGTGATATTTTAGAGATTTGTATAATCCATACTAAGTGATGGGAATGAGCAGGCGTATTGACCCTTTGCCTGGATGTGCTTTCTGATGATCAAATGAGAGCGTGAACAAATCAAAGCAGCACAGTTGGAGGGAGTGAATGAGCGCCGCAGCCCTCCAGGAAAAATCAAAGGGGGATAATGTCCGTAACGGTGGCGATATTGTACTTCTAGCTCTGCGATCAGTCACCGTCAGGATTCAGCACAGATGGACAGCAGACTGTGTGTGCTCCTCTTCGCTCACTCAACTTATGTTCAAATATACCAGCCTGGGAAAAACCACCGTCCACAACCTGCCTGACAAACCTGGTCAGGAATCCTGCGTTTCTAATCCAATGAGAAAAGATCAACTGAACGGAGGAAAAATGAAGGTTTCTGAAGTCGCTTGCATGTCAATTTATGCAGTTGAATCGCCTAGAATCTGAATCTAGGCGATTCAGATTCGATGGATACCCAAAATGTTTCTATTTTTTTTCCCTCTTATTTCAAAAGAGATCTATAGAAATAGTTCACACAGAAACATTTTACATACAAGAACTTCCAGGTTCCAGGTTCTTTTGAGCCTGGAATCAAAAATAACCTCTAATTCCTTACATGTGGCTCCATCAAGGCTAGAAAATAACTAGTATGCAGGGTTTACCCCAGAAGACTTGTTGAGCCTGGTTGGTAGTGGTGCTAGAGCAGTTATCCAACAAAACCACCGTGTTTGTATGTTAAAAAACATTAAAGTCGATGGGAAATTTAAAATATTACCACATAATTATGTTATTGGAAGACATTATTGGCAATACCTAAACATCAAATATAAAGCCTTAGAAAAGGTAAATGTGTGTATATATATATATATATATATATATATATATATATATATATATAAACAATTAAAATATATATAGATGTTCTGCACTAGTTGTTTCATCCTAATTAAAATGTCAAACCTTTTCTATTTTTTATCAGTGACTGAAGCTTTAAGACCGGTAAACACAGGAAGTGGTTACAGGGTTCCGGTCAATAAATAAAAAAAGACACATGACCTCAGTGTTCACATATTGACCGTATGTTGCTACTTTCAACAGTTTCACCAAAGAGACTCGTCAACCCGTCTTTGCTGTCACTGTTACTGATGAGAAAATAAAGCCCTGTAATAAATAAACAAGCAATGCTTAGCCTGGTGGGGCACAAGCAAAGCCTGGTGGCCCACCAGGCTTATGATAAACTGTGGAAAACTCTGCTATGAGTGGTGGTCCAACCCAGGTTTGGACCAACTGACTTGTTTTTTTTCCTGTTGTGGTTCTGATTCTGAATGCTGACAGGTCTAGGCGATTCAGATTCCTCATATTCATCCACACAGTTTGTAGAATTTTTTGTCCATTTTTGTACAGTTTGTTTATTTCATTTGATTAATCATTACTGAGTAGATCTGAGTTTGGCTAAAAATACTTTTAAATCTTGACTTTATTGGTACTTGTAAGCTTTAGTTGAAAGGCAAATTTTAGCATAAATTCTAAATGAATTATTTTGAATAAACACATTTCTTTTATATACACATTAATTATTGATAGATTTGGAGACTTTCCTGCTTATCCTTGCAGGACTGCAGGGGGGATGGCGTCTCTCCACATATATTTGTTACACTTTTTGGCAAATTATCTAAAGGGGATAGTTTTCCCCACCTGTCTACTTTTTAACATGTACATGTTAAAAACACATACATGTGAATACACAATACATGTGAATTCCTCTTCTCTTACTGCCTCATGAGCTGGATTCAGGCTGGGCATGGACACCTGCAGAAAGAGCTGAACTGGATGTGATAGTCACTCACTCTGCAGTGTTATGGAAACTGGTGCTGGCACAAAAGCTGCAACAAAGGCTCAACAGCTGACTCATCCTCACAAAGCGCTTTTAGTAGAGAGGACGGGTGATGAATTCATCTGTGAGAGCATCATTCTCTTGAAGAGCACTGCATAATTAAAGCAATAAGTAATAGTACTCTAACATAATCATGCTCCGTTTGAAAGCAAAGGTTTAGCCTCCTGGATTTTCAAAGTTTACCCAAGATTACACTGCCTCACGCAGCATGTATTTTTTTGTTGTTTTTTTGTTTTTGTTTTTTATGACTTAAGAGTGAAAAAACTTATTCACAACTGATTTTAATTGCATTTCTAAATTAATGGAATGCCACAATTGAGTAATTGTGTTTTTTTTCCGACAAACTAAATATTGACAAAGTTTTGTACAGATTTGTTGTGGAAACAGAGCTAATAATGTAAGCTAAACAGTTTTGGTTTATTTTTGTTTTTTTCCCCTTAATATTAGTGTGACCCAGTGGAATAGAGGAGGTATATTGCCCAAAACAAAAATTGTTTGTTTGTCCTCCTGATAACATAAGTCTTAAAAATCTCTTATTTTTTCACAAACAATATAAACATCTCTGGTCCAAATTCCTTAAAACAGCGAAGTGACTATTTAACTTGGTGTCAAATAGCACTTTGAATCCAAAACAAGCTTAATCTTCAGTCAGTAGTAACCAATGCACAAATTTTCTTAAGTGCAAATAGCAAAAATAATAATAATCTGGGCCTCAATTGATAGTACTCTGCCCAGAATGTCCCCTAGCTGCTATGCTAATGTACAAGCTAACATTAGCATAGCAGCACAGTTAATTGATACAAAAAAATAGCTTAAAAAGGAACAGCATTAGAATCATATTTTTTCTAGGCAGATTATGCTAACAAATGTAGAAAAAACAAAGCTGAATCTGAATCTCCATTCCCTGATTCCATACAAGCTACTGTTAGCTCTACAGCCAATATTCACACGTTTTAGCATTTCAGCCACACATGAATAACTAAAATCCACGAGTACTTGAGACTCCTTCTAAGACTGATGACAACTGCCTATTTTAACAGGACAAACACTAAGCATACCTTGATATGGATTAGCACACACAGTGTAAACTGTCCAGCACAGAAACTAATGTTGGCCATCTTTCTTACCTCCGCTCTTGGAGGTACAGCCAATCAGCGCCATGGAAAATAAATGCCACTCCTGGATTGGCTGCTTAGTTATTTCAACTTACTGAGTTGAATTTTCTTTAGAATATTTTAGACATTTTATATAAAACATTCATAAGTAGGCAGATTTTCTACAAATAAAGTTATGTTGCTGTGTGAACACTGAAGCACAAGTAGCAAATTATAACTTTGTCCTCCTGAACCTTGGTGAGTTTGACTGGCCTTTAAATCTTGTTCCATTACACAAAGAAAAATTAAATGGTTTTACTTGTGGAGCATCTTACTAGAAAAAGCTGCAAGTTACTTTTTAGAAATATCACACGTGCTGGTTTTCAGACGGTCATATACTGAGCTCAACATATCTGCGGTATATCCACATGTTGATATTTCCAGACATTTAGCAGGGATGACTTTCACCTTTTAAGCTGTCTTTAGTCTCCCGGCAACACGGCTTAGTGGGACGAGAGAGGCAGGGGTGTGTATACATACACACACACACACACACACACACACACACACACACACACACACACACACACACCACAGAGCACCGGGGTTGCTTTTCTCCGTCTGAGCGTCGCATTCAGCTAGAACACTGCATGCTTTCATCACTAAGTGTCGCACATTTGGCGTAGTTAATCATGAGGAATAAACAGCGTTGACCCGCAGGTCGGTCTAAATAAGGAGGACCCTGACGGCCGGATCGCCGCAGTTCCTGAAAACATTTCACGTCATTTAGTTTTGTCTGCATCCAGGATGACAACATGCGTTCATCGGGTCCGTCCTCCATCTGTACATGACAGATGTTTTAATTCCTCGGTAAACGTGAAGCTTCAGTCGTGCGGTTTATTAACGAGTTGGCTTTTTCTTACTCTGCGGGAAAACACCACGACAGTAACGACTGCTTCAAATACTGTTATTACGGCCGTTGAATCACTGAGGATCTCCATTAGTGTCTCAGAGACCTGTTGACGCTGCGCTCACTCACTCTACATCCATCACAACCTGAACTATTGATTTCAGTCATCCGATCAGACCTACTGAGGTGCCACGCAAATTAATCCATTCCTGTTTAACTTTTTCACATTTAAACATGTTACAACCACAACCTTCAGTGTGTTCAAGTCAGATTTTATATAAGAGGCCAACACAAAGTAGTGCATAATGGCAACATGCCACATAAGTGCTCTTGGAAAGCATTATGACGTAAAAAATAATGCTTATATCATCTACAGAGACCTTTAGCATGGTAGCATGCCACTATAGTATCACATGGACTTGTATAACATGTACAGTTAAGGTCAAAATTTTTTCAGAAATTTCCTAAGTGCTGTTAAACCAATCAATTATTTTTTTAATGACAGCTTTTCCAAACATCCTAGATTTATTTTTGGACGCTCACATTAATGTGGTTTTGCACACAGAAGCCAAATTATGAGTAAAGGTAAACTTTTAGCCGTCATCTGCTGCGTAATTAATTCAGCTAAAATGATTTGACCTTGGAGGGACTGATGAAGTATTGATATTTTATTTCCAAATAATCAGTATTTATGCAGATAAATAAGTGAACAAAATGGTAAAGTGGTGAATTGGAAAGAGTAACAACTCAAATTTTTGTTTAGTCAGCTCTAACAGATACAGGCTTCCATTGTAGCTCTGGCCTCATGTTGAGGGTTGATGTTCGTCTGGAACATGAATACAGTATGCAAGCAACTTGGAGTTAAGAGCCACGTCAAGGCACACAGAGACGCCACAGCTAGAATCGAACCTACAACCTCCCACACATCTTAGTTGCATGTTTCCCACTGAAAATGTTTAACAAATTTTTATAATTGCTTTCCACCAAATCTCTATGACCGCAGCGCATTCGGAATGATAAACCTCGACAACTTTGTTGGCAGTTCAGTTCTTCCAGGTAAATACACAACCATGTACACACACACATACACATGCACGCACACACACATACTTAGGGAGAATTTAAAGAGACTAATTAACCTAATGAAGCCGGTGTACCCGGACTGACCCATGAGGAGAACATACAAACTCAACGCAGGAAGGCCCCAGGCTGGGATTCTAACTGAGGATCTTCCAGCTGCAAGTGAACACTAGCTGTGTTTCCATTGAACATATAATTGTATAAATTGGAATTACGAAAATAAAACCCCTTGGAAAAAATGGCAAACTCAAAAAAGCTCAAACTTTTTAAATAAAAGGTTTTTGCGCTATGAAGAAGTGTTTTTGTGGCCACGTCAAAATTTGTATATTTCACAAAACTGCATTGGAAAAACTTTTTTGTGCCAAACAAGTCATGTGATCAACAACCGGATGTTACTACTGGTGGGAACGAAGAAGACGACGACAGGAAGCAGTAGGAGGAGCATGTTCTTTTAAAGAAAATGAAAGAACATATTCATGTGTTCTTATTTAATGGAAACACAGCCTTGCCAAAATTGTGTCATTTTCAACATAAATGGAATCTAGATAAAATTTTGCACGCATTTGTAACTGAAGCACAGCTACTTATCTCTGTGCTTCCAGGTTAACCTGCCATTGTCTGCAGTCATTCATTCTGATGAAGCAAACAGGATGTAACACACTTATTCTGATTTGAGTCTGTGGAGTACTCTTGTGAAATTTCCACATAAATATTCTACTAATCCCTCGTATTCAGCAACCTGTTGGACCTTCAATTTGTCCCCCATTAGTAGGTTATGTAACTATACTCAGGGAACAGACTAATTATGGCGAATACTGAACAGCAAATTAATTTAAAAAAAAAAAAAAAAAAAAAAAAGGCCCTCGAGGTTTTTATTAGCAATCTTATGACAGATGCAGATACAGGAGAGCTCAAACTGGGAGTCAGCATGCCGCTCAGCATGCCTGGTTCTTTATCTGTGCCTCTGAGCCTCATTTCACACTTTCACACTGATCACAAAATAACGATTGGGAAATCTTCTGATCGAGAAAAAGGGGACAAATCTGCTTTCCAGATAATGGTAATACATCCATCTCCCATTTCAAATAGACACTGTGTTTGAGATGGACCCTCTATTCCACAGGGATTTTTTAAAATAAATGCTTCACTCCTTAGAGAACAAAAGCTGTAGCTTCAGTTATTGTTTCCATTAAAAATATGTGCAAAACTTTGTCAATATTCCACTAATGTAAAAAAAAAAAAAATAAAAAAAAAAAATAATTTTCCAAATGTGTTGTTTCCATTAAACTCAATTAAAATCCCACGTGAAAACAGTTTGTTCAGGAGATACGTCATTTAAAAAAAACATGCTGCTCTGTCATCTTCGTACCACTTCTTGTTAGTCGTCTTCGTTATTTCTTCCAGTAGTAACATCCAGTTGTTGATGTGAAAAAATGTTTCCATTTTAGTTTTGCAAAATGGTAAATGGACTGAACTTATAAAGCGCTTTACACTAGTGTCACATTCACCCATACCAATATGAAGAATGAAGATCAGCAGGATGAAGTGTGGCAGGAGGAAGCTGGAATTGAACCTACAACCTTCTGATGACAAGATGACTACTCTACCTACAGAGCCACAGTTGCACACAGGCACATTGAAATACATTAATCTTGATCTGACTGAAAAACTACAAAATCCTCACTAAAACTTAAAAAACATGGGCCTTTTTCTAAATTGCTACATTTCCATTAATGGAATTTATTGTCAGAATTCCAAATTGCACAATTATATCATCAATGGAAACACAGCTAGTGTGACAGTGGCTCTAGCTTCCTCTGTACCGGTGGGGTTCTGCTCCTGACCTCTTTGACTTCACTCTTATGTTTTGTTTTTTTTGTCACACAGCAGCTTGTTCATAAACATTATTCCAGGAAATGTCCGCATGTGCCCTCAGCTAGACACTTCCCAAAATATGAATATTACAACAAGTTTTACCTAGAAACAACAGAGGATCCGCCTTCACTGTGCCGAACGGTTGTCCCCGTCAGGTGTTGCCTGGTGAACGGGGAGGAAAGGCCGCGGCGCCACTTCCTGTTTCCTTCTGCACCCACTCCCCTCTCTAAAGGCTGATACTTCTTATGTCCTGTTAAACGTCTCCAGCTGGATTTTATTTCCTTATTATCAGCTCAGACAATCAGAATTAGGTCCCTTCACTTTAAGAAAACAACAAGTTGATGACCAAGAAAGAAAAAGATAAAAACTTTTATCCATCAAAGAAAAAAATGATGTCACAAGGCATCATACAGGAGTGAACAAAAAGAGGTTTTCTAGGCGTAACACGATCAATGCTCCAAGTGAAGCAGCTTTCATTTACAACCCGCTCACACCACTTGTTTGTGGCGGGGAACAACGAAGCGTGAACACGCTCCACCGGCTGTGAAAAAGCAAACAGGTCAGGTTTCAGATGCTGAGCTCTACTCAGCCTGCCTGGAGCCAGGGCCGCTACCAGGAAGCTTTCAAAGGGGCCACCCTGGTGGGGGTCACTCACAGAAAACAAAAAGAAAAAAAAAGAAGAATTATTTTAAAGAGGCAGTATTATGTATTTTCCAGCCATGATATGCCATTTTGTAGCACAATCAAATAGCTATGTTAACTCATTGCATATCAAACATGACTTCATAAATTTGACTTTGTAATTTAATTCCTTGAAATTGGGCTGCTGTCTTTTTAAAAACTGTTGGTCTTTCTGAAACTCCGCCTTCAGGAAGTCATCACAACATGTCTCCTCGATTAACTCTTTAACAACGTTTTTACCAGCGATTCACTGAGAAGTAGCTCATACAACGAGCTTAGCAGATGTGCAGTTCCACCAGGCGTTTGCTAATTGCTGCTGGTTAGACTGAAGGAGCTGAGTGGGGGAGTCGTGAGGGAGTGCTGCTTTCAGAGGCGGAAGTTCCCGCGGAAACTGCAACTCAGAGAAGGAGCTGGGCATGCAGGCAGCTCTAGCTCCACCAGGAGTTATGCACAGCTGAATGGTTGCCATGGGAGATTAAAGTATTTCTCAAACATGCATGAACGAATCAAGACAAGGCCTGCACTTGTCATGCGCTTTAACAAGTCAGAGAACTCCAAAGCACTTGAAACTACAATCAGTCATTTACCTAGTGCTGGTTCGATGAGTCAAAAATTGTATCGATTCCAATTCGATCTGAGTTATAGTACAATGGAATCAGAGTAGAACCGGTAGGTAAGAGCGGACATCTTGCCATGGCTAAGAGAAGAGAGCACAGGGCAGACGCAAAAAATGTAGAATCACTGGTTCAGAAGTTCTTTCTGGTGGGTGATATTTCAAAAAAAAAAAAAAAAAAGTAATTACAATATATTTTTATAAATACCTCAATAACGATAACATGGATGACATCCCACTTTTAAAAAAAAACTTGGTTAAACAAATATGTAACTTCGAAACAGAGTTGTTGTTTTCACTAGAAAACAAAATATAATCATCAAATATAAATTCATACAAAATGTCAGTGCCTCAAAGACGACATAAAATAAATAAATGTGACCAACAAAAACAGTTTATTAAGATTAAATTTAAAATATTTAATGCCCTAAAATGAAGCAGACTGCAGTGGTTCAACAGAATATTAGCTTTACAAGATGTTAAAAATGTTTGACCCTCATTTTTTTTTAACTTAAACATTAATAAAAAAAATGTATGTTTTTTTTTTTTTTTCATTCATTCATAATGGCCAACAGTGAAAATTATAAGCACGTTTGCTAAAGACTAGCCACTTCTGCTAGTCTTTAACTAAAGACTAGCAGAAGTGGCTAGCTACAGTTAGCTAGCTAGCTTCCTCTGATTAGCCGTCGTTTCCCTGCACCTCCAATAAACCGGGTGCAGACATAACAGACTGAAATGTTTCCTCCCGTTTCATAAACCTGAACTCTGCGGTAAGCTTCGGGTTATTTACTTACTTTTGTTGAAGACATCTGTGTTTCAGAAAGTTTTTATTCTTTCGCAAAGACTGACCTGTCCTTTCTGTTTGTGACGAAAGGAGAGCAGCAGCCAGGTAATAGCGGGTTCAGGAGCTACAGCAGTCAAAACACTTCTGCATATTCTTTCCTTCTCACAAGATATCAGCCAACTCTGAAATTCAGTCCAGACAGTAGAACAGCCCACCAGCTTCTTCTCTGTTTTAATGGCGGTTGGTAAACAATAGGAACATTACCACAGCGTCTCGCGCTGCGCAGGTCAGGCTTAGTTAAATGACGTCATCATATGACATAGCGATATAAATTTTTTCACTGGCGTCAAAAAAATCCACCGGTGTTATGGCACACCCCAATATCTGGGATAAAAACAAAATAAAATAAATTCAGTTAATGCCAGGAGTGACTTTGATTTTGTGCTCATCTAGATTAAAAAAGTAAGGTGTGACTTGAGTCTACAGGTGTATCTGCCCCTAGCCCTTTCTAGAGCACTTCCATCAAACTCTATTTGGTTTCAGAAGGTATGACCGCGTAATCAAAGACTGATGAGGACCAAAGAAGTGAATTATATGTGAATGAAAGGAAAGCAGGAAGCGGACTGGTGCGCAGGGCACATGGGTAAATACAACCCAAACCAATGAGAGCAAAGACAAAAGAGGAATCCTACAACTGCTAAAATCTGACGCCACTCCATTATTGTTTACAGTTCATAGAGACGGGAGCTTAGTGTGTTCTTCAGCGCCACCACAGGTGAGGAGGGGAACAGGTTTTTTAAGGTTTTGGTTTATTTGATAGTTCAGTGTGAAAGAGAATCGCAGCAGCTGAAAATGCAACAAAGGCTGAAATTTTCCCACGTTCAGGTGTGAAAACTCTCTGAGGTTGCAGACTTCCATCTCTGACAGATCATAAATTAATAATCTGTGTTAACAAACAAATAAATTAATAAATAACTGTTGCACATCACTGAAGCTTGTTCCATCCTTTCTTAAATTCACATTAAAATAATAAACTACACACGTGACTATCTGTCTAGTCAGAAGGACAGTGAGAGGACCCAGCAAATTAAGAAGCAATTACATCAACCCCATCCACCCCCCCTTGGTGACGCCACTGCCTGCTGCCTGCAGGCTGAATTCAGAGGAGCTGTCCGTTCAGCACCACCTCATCCCGACGGGCTGGATGGAAGGAAAAACAAAAAGTTAAGATTCTGCGGTGAAGTCAACGGATCTCTCGGTCCTCTGCTTTAAATGTTCCACCGCAAGTACGCCCGCAAACGTTGCCCGATGCGTTCAAACCTGAGACGGTTGGCTGCAACATGTTGCTCGCAAAAAAAAACTTGATGCAAAGATTTGTTGTTTGGGTTCTCTGTGATGTGACATTAAGTCCTGCAGCCTCGATTTAGTTTCATGCAAAGTCCACTGAGCAGCTGTGATAATATTACACACACACACACACACACACACACACACACACACACACACACACACACCCTACACCCCCCTACACACACACATAACATACACACTCTCAGACTTACCTATGGTGGTTATGACCGTGATGGCAAAGTAAAAAGAGCCCGCAAATTTCCACTGCACCCCGGCCCGGTGCGGCTCGGCCTCTATGATGATGCTCTCCAGTTTGCGGTAATCGTCCTCGCTGATGTTGTACTTCCCCTGCAGCCGCTTCTCCTCGGCCTCCAGCTGCTCCTTCTCGCGCATCTCGAACTCGGACTCCAGGGCGTCGAACACGGCGGCCCCCACCAGCAGGTACGTGAACGTGCAGACGATGAGCGACAGGGTCCGCACGTTTTGCCGCTTCATGGCCGACTGGAAGCGGCGGCCGAGGGTCTCATGTCCCCTCGGGTGACCCGGGAAGGCGCAGCAGGCGTAGGGGAAGCCGCGTGGGCAGCGCCCGGAGGCGGGGGCGCCGTGGAGACGGGGGGCGCCGAAGTCCCCCGCCTTGTAGTGGTCCCGGTGGCAGAGCCCCTGATCCTGCTCCTGGTTCGCGGAGAGACACAACAGACTGCTGGATCGCCTGGACCAAGAACCCTGTAGACGAGAGACCCTGCGCAAGACCTGCCCGAACCAAGTCCTCCCGGTGCGCAGTGCCATCAACAAGCTGCTTTTTCGGATCGCCTGTTGGTCGCTCTGTCCTCCCGCAACAAGCTGTGTGGATCCTTAAAAACGTCTCCAACTAAAAAAAAAAAAAAGAAAGAAAGAAAAAAAATAAAAACAAACAAAACAAAGCAGCGTTGATATTTGTTCCTATTTCCTTCTGTTTTTTCCGTGTCTCCTCGCTTACTTTGTCTGTGATTTGAATAAAAATGTCCTAAAACTTGGCATTTTCCCCCCCTCCTGGCTTTAAGTTCTTTTTTCTTCTTTACCCTGAACACAACCTGTCCCCCCTAACCATTCTCCCTGCTGCTGAGCGGGGGAATCAGTTTACTCTGCATGAAATCTGCGAATCTTCCCCGCTTCCAGAGAGCATCCTCATTCCAAATGTGCTGACTCTTCCAAACGACGCGAGTCGCTCTCAGAGTGGAAGAGAGAGCAGCAAGTGGGAGAAAATGTTAAAATGTAGATTTTCATTGGGTGGGGGGTGAGCTGGGGGGGATGAAACGTACAGCTTAGTTTATTGCGATTTTTTAACCAGATACTTTTGTTGTAGAAGAGGAGGAGAGAGAAAAACCCGAACTGAACAACAGGTTCCGCGCTGACAGGCTTCCTCGGATTTCGAGGTGTTGAGTTTCAGGACGTGCTCAAGCCGGAATTGAAAAGTACTTTCCAGGTTCGGGAAAGAAGCGGGACGGATGAGGAGTGCGCGTTCGGCTCCCGCAGTGCCACTCATCCTCTGTTGCGCACATCCACAAGCTCCCGATGCCCGGACTTTAAGCTGAGCGCCTCGGCGAGTGTTCAAGGGAAGGGGGGGAAAAAACACGCAAACACAACAAACAAAAAAGGAAAGAAAATAAATAAATAAAAAAATGGCTTTAGTTATCCTGACGCGTCACGAGCTGCTCACATTTTCACGCTCAGAGCTCCACATTTGAACGTCTCCATCTGATCGGCTCTGATCGGTGGGCGTCGCTCCTCCCGTCTGTGTTTCTGTTTCGAGTGTCACGATTCACTTCAGGTCTGAGCAGCTCAGGCTTTCTTTCTTTCTTTCTTTTCTGATTTAATTTTCTTCTTTCCCCAGTGGATGCGCGTGACCCCTCCCACTGTGGCCGCAGCTTCCCGTCGCGTGCAGGGAGAGGGGTCCACTTGGGTTTAATTGGTCGCGTGTTGTGATTCCGCAGGTGAAGATCATGAAGGCGCGCGCGCAGCCAGGGCGCTGTCCGCGGTGCTCAACAGACAGCAGCTCGGTGCTGTTTGGATCATTCACATTAAACTTGACTGTATTTTTTATTATTATTATTAAATCTAAAGGATTTTCTGGAATTTATAGTTTTTAAGTTTCTCAGAAGTGAAAACTTACAGATGATGAAACTTGCGTTGAACATTTTAAGTTTTCAAGTTTCAAAGACTGTCAGATATTACTGGGTAATTTTATTTACCTTCATTGAACACATGGAATGTTTTCTCTGAATTTGAAGGTAATCTTCCCAGAAGTTACAGACTGATCGTTCAGGAGACTTTCTGGACCTTACAAATTGATTTATCCAAAATCTAATCAGATTTTACAGGGAACTGTTTTTTTTATTATTATTTATTTTATTTTCATGGAACTAAAGAGGGATACTTTCACAAAATTGAATATTATTTTCTTGGAATGTACCGCTTGTTGTCCCTGAAGTTTCAGAAAGATTTTCTAAAACGTTCTCTTATTTTCCAAGATCTGACCAGAATAGTTTCACTAGAACTTACAGGCTGCTTTTCCAAATATCCTCCAACTTCATATGTTCTTCAGGATATTTTTTCAGAGATTTTCCTAAAATAAAATACAGAATAGTTTCTCACATTATATCTTTAAACTCTCCTCAAAGATCTGTTTTCCTGAACTAACTCTCTGGAACTTCATTAAAACTGAATTTTTTGTCCAGAAATATAATTGTTTCTTTCTCTGAACTGACACGGTACTTTTGATGAACTTCTAGATTAGATTTATTTATTCCCTTTACAGAACATGCAAACTACTTTAGCAGAAGTAGTCTGTATGAGGATTAAAACTTATGTCACCAGGATTCTTTTCTGGGCCTTTCTTGAGTAATTTCCAACAATTTTGCTGGAAATAACAGAAATTTTCTAGAACTTATTGGATGCTTAAAAAACAACCACATGTACACTGTGGTCCGCATTTCGTTTTGCAGGAAACAATCGTTCCTATGATGCACAAGCCAGGATGAGTTCTTTTTTGGAACTTTCCTGGAACTTACAAATTACTTTATCTGAACTTAGATGACATTCATAAAGTATTGTTATGGAACTTATAGGTGTATTTCCCAAACATTTTCTCCAATTGACCCGGTTTGTAACAGTTGGACGTATCTAAACCTGAGCTTTGTGTTCGCAGAGCTCAGTTAAACTTCACTGACTCAACCTTTGTAAAGCCTGAAGGATTTCCTGTGCCAGGATCTAATCCTCCACTTATGAATTCACTTCTTTCCTCAACACAAACATGGTGCCTGATGATTTTGAATCTTACAAGTTCTTTGATTTTCTGAGATTTTCATAGAGTTTACAAATTGTTTCCCCAAAAGTTGCAAGTTACTCTTCCTAGAAACTACATCCAGGGTCCTGTTCACTAGTTTTCTGGGTCATTTTCTGAGTCTTTCCTGGAATGTTGCTGTAAACTCCAGGTTGCTTCCCTGATTATTGATGGATGCTTTTTGGAAACTCTCTTGGAATAGAGAGGAACTTTCAATCAATCAATCAATCAATCAATCAATCAATCAATCAATCAATCAATCAATCAATCAATCAATCAATCAATCAATCAATCAAATTTATAAAGCACCCTTCATAATAAAAGTAGCTCAAGGTGCTTTCAGAATATTTTCATAGATTTTATCAACTTACGGGAACTTAAATCTCACATGTTGCTTTTCACTAAACTTTCTAATACTTTCTTGTAACTTACATGTTCGTTTATGGACTTTGCTGTGTAGTTTTATTGCTCTTTCAGAAATCTTCTACTATTTTTCTTGGAATATGCAAAACACTTTTCGTTATCATTTCTGGTACTTAAAGTGTATTTTTACAAATTAAAACATTACTTTCTGCTTCTTGCAGAATTAAAGGGATCCCCAGAACTTTAAGGTATTTTAACTTACAAAATATGAATGGAATTGGACAATATAACTGTGACTCTAAGGGTGGAAAATGTTTAGAAGTGATCTCATCACCAACCTGGAACATTAATGATGATATTGTACATCATGGATGGTTTCATGTTCCATAATGGACGGAGCAGAAAGCTGTTTAAACAGGCATGAAGTCTGATCATATTGTGGATAATAAATCATTTATTTTTCATGCAAATAAAGATTAAGAGACGGGATGGAGAGCTGCAGAACACCTGCTGGATGGAGACCGCCTTCAGCAGGTGAAGACTGAATCAACACCAGAGTTTATCTTCTTTATTATTAGAGAAGAAGAACTTTAAAAAATACAAACTGATTGAATATTTGAAATGAAATCATTATGATTTAGTTTATTATGGAAATTAGGGCAGCATATCAGTCAATCTAGTTTTCTGTTAATCATATTTCAGAAACAAGGCAGTTTGAAATGCTTTACATCATAACACCATAAACACATCATACTGTCAACGATTGGAAAACCAGTAACACATTGCAGTTTGTTGAGTGCCATCATTAGAACAATCAATACAAAATGTACAATGATGGAATCCGATGCTTGAGACAAAGTGAGAAAAATCATAAACAATTTCATTAGAATTTGTATTTTTCTGTGATACTAAAAGAACAAAAAACAGGAAAAGAAATGAGGATTAAAACTTACGTCACCTTTTGGCAACTTTCTCAGTCTTGAGTCTTGAATGGTGTCACTGAGATCAAACATCTTCTGCTTTAAATTTTCTATGGTTTTCACAAGAGTTTAATACAGTAACTTCTATCATCCACCTGTGGTACCAGTGATGTGGGTCAAACAGGGTCAAAAAACAAACAGTTTCCATAAATGCTCCGACTAACCGCTCACTTTGTTAACTGGAGGTTTTTAGCTCTGATTCTTTGTGGCACAGATTCAACATTCTCAGGGTTTTTGGTCCGTCTAGAAGTTTCTGCTCATCCATGGTGAGACTCTTCCCAAAGGTCCTGAACTGGAATGAGATCTGTGGCTCTGGAGGCTGTCGGAGTAAAAACTGAAACCTGAGTGAAGTTGGACCCCCACCCTCTTCAAATCAGACAAAATTGGTGACAAACGTTTGTGCAGCAAAACGTTTTGTTTGTGCTGCTATCATTTTAAAGATATCAAGAAATGTTTCCAGAGGTCATGAAAGGTCAACCAGCTCCCCCTCCACCTAACAGCAGCTTCTTCAAATCAGGCAAAATTGGACTGTTTGTGCTATGTTTGTACAGCAAAAATGTTTTTGTTTGTGCTGCTTTGGCTTTGAATATATTAATGAAAGTTTAAAGGTCAAAAGGTCAACCAGGGTCCACGAAATCAAAATGGCCTTTAAACATTCATTGATATCTTCAAAGCCAAAGCAGCACAAACAAAAAAAAATTTGCTGTACAAAACAGCACAAACCTAGTCGAGTTGATTGACACCAATTTTGTCTGATTTGAAGAAGGTGTGTGTGTATGTGTGTGTGTGTGTGTGTGTGAGGAGGGGAGCTGGTTGACCTCTGGAAATATTGATATCTTTCAAATGATAGCAGCACAACAGAACAGGAAAATTGTTCCCACATATTATCGTCCATTTTGGTGAGTTTATACAAAAAGCAGCTACAGCTTCCTACTTGAAACAAGTAAAAGTTGTTACTACCTACTTATTGTACAAGTTTCAGTTGAATTGGACAATAAAACTGTGACTCTAAGGGTGGAAAATGTTTAGAAGTGATCTCATCACCAACCTGGAACATTAATGATGATACTGTACATCATGGATGGTTTCATGTTCCATAATGGACGGGGCAGAAAGCTGTTTAAACAAGCATGAAGTCTGATCATATTGTGGATAATAAATCATTTATTTTTCATGCAAATAAAGATTAAGAGACGGGATGGAGAGCTGCAGAACACCTGCTGGATGGAGACCGCCTTCAGCAGGTGAAGACTGAATCAACACCAGAGTTTATCTTCATTATTATTAGAGAAGAAGAACTTTAAAAAATAAAAACTGTTTGAATATTTGAAACTACTACTTTTTAACTTGGGGACTATTTATGCATATGTGCTTCATTTCATTCAGAAATACTTCATTCAAATAGAAATGAAATTTTGTTGTCCCGGTTGACATCATCAGCTGTTGGTCAGCTCTGCTAATCTGCCTCGTTTGCTTTTCCCGCTCCTCTATTAACCCCTTAAGGGACAGTGCGGGAAGTGTTATATATTTTCCAGGCACATGATGTCATTTTATAACACTGTCAAGTTACTATGTTACCTTCAGTTGTTATAAAAATGCTGTATGTATCAAACACAACTTAAAAGAACCTTGACTTTGCAGTTTGATGACTAGAAATTGGGCCTCTGTCTCTTTAAGAAACTCCGCCTTCAGTGGAGTTGATAACTGCCATTTATAACTCATCTTAGGAGTTGGGTTGAAAAGCAGTTTGCATAATGAGCTCAGCAGATGTGCTAACTGCTGCTGCCGCTAGTCTGGAGGAGCTGAGTGACGGAAAATGCAAATAATGAAATAAATGCCAAAACTTTCTGTTCTGGTAGCAAGGTTTGACATTTACCTGAATGATTTACTGTCTAATAACAACTATCATTATTACATCAGCGTTACTGTATTTATGTTAGTATCATTTTCTGTCATCAGAATGAGGAAAGCTTTGCTGGAACACAGTGAACTGAGCGACCCGAGCAGGAAGCGCAGCAGCTTTTATGAACTTGTGCTTCGCTAAATGTTCCGTTTCTTTTTTCTTTATCAGGCCTGCTAATGCACCGACATCCTCCCCGTTTCCAGAACTCCATTAAAGCCATTAAAGATTTGTTTTTTTTTCCTCCCCCTCTTTCTCCTCTGCAGACATCTTATCAACGTTTGGGTTGCAATAAAGAAGTGGAGGTTGGCCATCAACACGGCTGACGTCCGATTCATGTTTCGGTCTGAAGCTCCCACCTCCAGGACTCCTGGTGTATTTCTGGAGATGCTCAGATAGCAAAGTTTAATAATGGCAACTGTTCAGGATGGTCTCCATGGTAATGGCGCTGAACATACAGTATGGTACGTCAGGACACAGCGACGGCGATGTGAACTGCTTTAACATCTGGTATGATGGTGGAGGATTCTCTACCTGGTTTAAGATTTTGATATAAAATATTAAAAAAAAATAATAATCAGAGAAATCCTTATGAGGACAGGAAAGAACTTGGCAGCAGTGAGGCTATTTTAAGATTGCTTCTTTTAAACTGTTGAGATAATTTAGTTTTGCTTACAAAACGACCACATAAAAAAAAAAAACAGAACATTAAATATTCTGTAAATATAACCTGAAATATAGAGAACAAGGAGGAAAAATTAAGTTTTTATTTTTATTGAACCTTTAACAGAGTGTTGGGTTTTCTTTACATTTGGAAGAACCTCACTGTGGATCGGTGTGTATTCTGTTGAAAGGAAGAGTGTGTGTGTGTGCGTGTGGTTACTCTGTCCTCTGCCAGGCTCTGCTTGCAGAACCGGGGATGTCAGAGAGCCCTGCAGGTGTCAGAGTGCTTCTCTTCCTTCTGCTGCGCTCCTCTGATGGTCTGCATGTCGAAGTCACCGGGACGAAGAGACGGATTTGACTGAACTGCTTCCTTTGGAAGTTCGTTTGCATGAAGATTCCTGCTGCTTGTTGGACTCTTCAGCTGCGGTCCTGGGGGGATTCCATCTGCCCAGGTTCAGTTCTCAGTGGAAACAGCCCAAACACACACACACACACAAACTGATTGATAACCGACGCTGGTCGGAATATCAACACTGAGTGCCTGATGATGAAGCGATGACGTCCGATAAGAAATTTTATTTTATTTTTTTAAGTAACAGAAGAAAAGTTTTGAGAATTCAAAATATGAACAGGAAGGTGAGGAGGAGGAAGTGGCTTCTGACTGTGTTCCACTGGAGTCTGAAGCTGGAACCAAGGATTTGGAAACAACATCAAACCTAATCTACAGCTTTTTATTCTTTTTGTCTTTAATACACACGGTTTTCAGCCACCACTGCCTCATTACCAAAGTTAATGTCATGACAAATGCTGCAGAAGAGTTGTGTGTTTTACAGTAGCAGTGTTATGTGTTCACCAAACACAGTGACATTTTACAGCACAGACAAGTCACTATGTTACCTTCAGTTGTTATAAAAATCATATATCTCAAACATGACTTAAATGAAATTTGAGTTCCTAATTTAACACCTTCAAATTGGACCTCTGTCTCTTTAAGAAACTTTTGCTCTTTCTGAAACTCCACCTTCAGGAAGTCATCACAACATGGCTCCTCTATGACACTTGAACAATGTTTTTACCAGTATCTCACTGAGCAGTAGCTCCTATAATGAGCTCAGCAGACGCTCAGCTCCACCAGGTGTTTGCTAATTGCAGCTGGCTAGTCTGAAGGAGTCTGAACCCCAAAACCTGAAAGATAAACACTGAAAACCAATAAATAAGTTCAGCATAATATCAACTGCTTAAGTTTCTTTTGTAATGTTAGTTTTTCCCCCACTAGTCAGTTAGTTGACAAAACGTCAGGTATTGGTTGCTGTGGGTTTTTTAAGAGCTGTTATCTATTTTATCTTTTTGTATGCGTTTGTTTTACTCCTATTTTTGTCTGGTAACGATTGATTGATTGACCGACAGATTTACTGATTGACCGGATGTGATCAAAAACACTAAGACTGTTTGACGGCTGAAACAAAGCAAACTGACCAACATGTTGCTTTTTCTAGCATTTATTTACAGCAGTTTATCATCAGCATAATCAGTCCAGTCACACAGCTAATTAAATAAATCAATATCTCAATGCCTTATGATTCTGCAGCAGTAAACAAAAGAAAAAAAAAATAAATAAGAATAGAGTTGTTGAAACAGAACGGTTTCACAGAGGGGATAAAACGTTTCATCATGTTGGCTCTCGGTTAGGAAGCCGACTCTTACAGCTAAATGTGTCTAGAGGTTCAGCAGAGCTCACAGCGCTAAGCTAACTCCTGCGTCCTGTAATGAAAGACAAAGTCAGTTTGGTTTTCATCATCAGTGTCAGTTTAGCTTTTGAAAACATGTCCTCCGGTGAGCAGGTTGTCTCGATTCCTTCAAACAGAAGCAGAAACCTGTAACGAAGTCACATCCAGGCTGTTACAGCTGCACCACGTTGTGCTACGTTTAGCTGTTTGGGTCCGTTAGGCCCCGGCCTGCAGCGGCGTGTCCTGGGCTCTGACGTGGACGCCAGGCAGGGTGAACCAGGCCAGAGGAAGCTCCCGCCGGGCGCTGTCGTCCTGAACCTTCATGTTGAGGTAGAAGTCTCCGGTGTAGAGGAAGAGCAGGGCGCCCTCACACACCGAGCTCTCCCTGGGTTTAACCTGCGACGGAAACAAGAGCCGTTAGCGGACACCCTGCTGTCATTTCTACATGAACAATCTTCAACAAATCTTTGATGAGTCTTAATTAATGAGTTACAACATTTCCCCTGGGGATTCATAAAGTATTTTTGACTATGAATTAAACCGGGCACACCAGCAGAGAGGATGACAGTGTGTTAAGACCATTGTAGATAGAAAAGAAAAAAAATTTACAACTTCTTAAACTCAGAATATTTGAAGTTCTTCCTAGAAAATTTTTGGGATCAATATCAAAATTTATCCTCAAAAAGTTTTTTTTCCTCACAAATGTCTGATGTTCAGAGCTCAGAGATTTCCAAGTTTTTTCTGAAGATTGTTGAGATTGATCTCAACATTTCTGAGTTTTTTTTAAAGTAAACTTTTGGCTTCAGGTTCTTAGGAATTTCAATAATACAGTTTTCTGAGTTTTTAGATGAAATTTACTCCTATTTTCTTCTATCTCCAACATCTCCATGGTAAGAGTGAGATGTTGCTTTTGCTGTAAAAAGAGAAAAAAAGGTGAGAACAATCACCAAAATTAAGCTGCTCACACGTTCACTGGGATTCTTTTTTCATCCTTTCATCTTCTTTTCAGACTCTAAGCTCTTTGTTTTGTTCCTAACAGTCTCTTTCATCCGCCTGCAGTGTGTTTGACACTCAGAAAAGGTTTTTTCTTTCTTTCGCTCGCTTCTTGGATCCATTCTGTGCTAAAGCTTTTAGTTTAAGGATTTTAAGCAACACAGTTGAACTGTAGGAGTTTCACTGCCAACAAATACTTTTATTGCTCTTTAACTGGTTTCTCTTTATTTCTAAAAACAGTTCTGTGTCACACATGCACACACATACATATGTGTGTGTGTGTGTGTGTTGTGCAGACATGTTGAAATAAGCCTAATTTATTTCGAGGTTCCTCGCCAAGCCAGCTGTCCAACATCAGGCTGCATGTCGGCATCGGGCCCGGATGAACCGGAGCATGTGTCTGTCTCCTCAGCACGTTACCATGGTAATTCAGCTTGGAAACACAACGTGAACGCTCTCAGTCCCTCATCCTGACACCAATTAGAAGCGGTTAGCTCTTAATTCGAACCCGTTCTGTATTCACTGACATCTTGTTGTCTTTTTAAAGATTAAACTTTGTTGTGGCTTTTATTTTTTACTTCCTCTTAACCCACTTTTAACTTTAAATGAGTGGAATAAGTTGTGTGTTTTTAAAACCAGCATCATCTTTATTGGTCAAGTTTGCTAATAAAGATTCAATTAAAGGTTTTCCAAACTGGTTACTTCATGCAGCACAGGATGTAACTACAGAGGCTGATCTGTGTTTGGAGTCAGTTGAGCTTCCTGACTTATCATAAATATCAGCTGTTTGAAAAACATCAACCTTAGCCAGATCTAATTATTTAAAGAAACGTTCCGTTTGAAACGATCGGCCTATCCTTAGCAAACGGAGGCTTTAAGGAAGCTTACTGCAAACCTTCAATCGATCAATATGAACTAATAAATTACAGATCTACATCTGATCTTCATTTTTTTTTTTATCTAAAAGGTGGTAGCTGGTCAGGTGTGTGAGCATTTAAACAGTAACACCATGGTCCAGTCCGGCGGCTTGGTGTCAGATATTGGACCTGTATCTTGGTAGAACCAGTTCAGCTTTTGATGGTCAGTCATGATTTTCCTTTAGAAGGGATTGAATATGTTGTATGTATTAAAGGAACAGTCATAGGCTGGTTTAAATCCCATCTGTCTGACAGACTCCAGTTTGTTCATGTGAACAATAATTCTGTTTCAGGGTTACTGGTGGAGAACCACAGGGCTCCGTGCTTGGACCAGTTCTTTTTATGATATATTTTCCAATTATTCCAATTGGGAAAAAACCTCTGACCTTCTGACCTTCTGACCTTCGTCAACAGTTTTTACACTGACCTCCAATAATACAGTTAAGAACCTCTGTGTTATTTTAAACCAGGATATTTTATTTCAATCCCTTAAACATGTTTCTAGGATTTTTTTCCATCACTTATGTGTGTGTATTGTAAAGTGCTTCAAGTAAACATTTGTTATAAATTGTTGCTATATACAGTGGAGTGAAAAAGTGTTTGCACCCTTCCTGATTACATTTTTATTTTTTTGCATGTTTGTCACATTCAAGTGTTCAGATTTTTTTTCTCCCTTAATCATAAACACCAATTAAAAACTACAAAGGTTTTGTAACAGAAACACAGTTACTGTAAATAAAGAGAGTTGAATGATCTGATTTAAGTTGGTCCACCAATTAACATCTTAAAACATAAACTGACGTTTCAACCAGTATGAATACTTTTTGCAAACCGCCTGTGGCTTTACTGACCCAACCGTCTACAGCAGGGGTGTCAAACTCCAGTCCTCAAGGGCCGCTGTCCTGCAGTGTTTAGATGTGCCACAGGTAAAAAACAGTGGAATGAAATGGCTTAATTACCTCCTCCCTGTGTAGATCGGTTCTCCTGAGCCTTGCTAATGACCCAATTATTCTTTTCAGGTGTGGTGCAGCAGAGGCACATCTAAAAGTTGCAGGACAGCGGCCCTTGAGGACTGGAGTTTGACACCCCTGGTCTACAGGGTTTGTTCTGAAACAGACTGACCACGTCGATGAAAAAGGTGTTTGAGCCGACGAAGGTGACCGCTTCGTCCAGGTCGTAGTTTTGGACCCCGTTCTGGTAGTCCTGATACGGCATCACGGTCAGAGACAGCGGGCCCACCGGGTTCTTGTTCAGGTTGGTCAGTTTAACCTCCAGGGTCACGGCGTCGCCCACTCTGCAGTCTGCCACCACATCGCAGTCGCATGGCTTCCCGTTCACCAGCACGTCTGAGAGACAGGAGACAAAAACAAGAGAGCACATCTTTACATCAATGTTCATCAAATCCTTCAGACCAGGATTAGAAAATCACACAGCTCCTCAGAGACAAAACGGGTTTTCTTCAGACATTTTTTGACAGAGAGAGAGATGGAGAGAGACGGAGAGAAAGACAGAGAGAGAGACAGAGAGAGATGGAGAGAGACGGAGAGAAAGACAGAGAGACAGAGAGAGAGATGGAGAGAGACAGAGATGGAGAGAGAGACAGAGATGGAGAGAGAGACAGAGA
The DNA here is from genome assembly GCF_001443285.1 of Poecilia latipinna. NCBI lineage: Eukaryota > Metazoa > Chordata > Actinopteri > Cyprinodontiformes > Poeciliidae > Poecilia > Poecilia latipinna. Next base: position 4,091 of record NW_015113459.1, on the reverse strand, counting down.
GAGAGATGGAGAGCTTAATTCTAAATATCAAACTGATTCCCCTCCTTTTAATCTCATGCATGAAGAACTTGTTTGTTTTAGAAAACAGTGTCAAACACACACAGACGTCCGTTGTCAAGTAGATACACCATCCCTGCTGTCACAGCCAATCAGGAAACACAGAGTGACTTCAATTGGATTTCCCTGCCGTGTGCCACCAGCTCCTGAAGTGGCCCCACGTTTGGCTCCGCCGCTGATTGAGACGCAACGATCTGCTGTAAACAACAAGCCTGACGGAGTGAGCCCACAATCGCCTGGTGACGGCTCTTTTCGGTTTCACAGCGGCACACGCTCAGGCCGCAGCGCAGATGCATGGGGCCGGCTGGTGTATGCTTTCTAGTGTCACGCCCGCGGCTGCGATAAACACCATGAGTCACCGGCGCTGTGACAGCCTGATGGCAGAGCGGAGCCGCGTTCGCTGCTACCGGTGAGCTGGGCTGCTGAGTACAGTGGCAGAGAGAGAGAGCAGGACAAAGAGGGGCCCTGTGGAAGCTGGGGGCCCCAGAGGAGAGATGAGAGGTGGTTGGTGGCATTCAGCTCCAAGTCCGGATGAAGCACACTTCACCTCTCATCAAAAAGAGTCTACATGAGAGAGTTTTCTAACTTTGTTTCTAAAAACAACTTGTTCTGTTTTACAACTGGATTAAAGTTCAGACTGAACTGCTCGTCTTATATAAAATTAATAATCTATAGTGGCATTGAACTTTGTCACATTTTATCACTTTATAGCCACAAAATTCAGTTTAAAGAGGGAGAATTATATAAAATATTTTCTTAGCGTTACATCATGTCATGATGTCACTCGCTCATCAGAGACGCACTTGGAGTGTTGTGTTGATTCTTTCATGCAGGTTTGAGAAATATGTTAATCTCCCATGGCAACCATTCAGCTGTGCAAAACGCAGCCCTTTCCGTGACTCCCCACTCCTTCAGACTAGCCGGAAAAATTAGCAAACACCTGCTGAGCTCATTATAGGAGCTACTTCTCAGTGAAACGCTGGTAAAAACGTTAAAGAGTTAATAGAGGAACCGTGTTGCGATGACTCCCTGAAGGCGAAGTTTCAGAAAAAGCAGGAGTTTTTAAAGAGACAGAGACCCAAATTCAAGGTGTTAAAACACAAAGTCAAATTTCTTTTAGGACATATTTAACACATACAGCACTTTTATAACAACTGAAGGTAACATAGTTTTCATAGTTGCTTGATTGTTCTATCCAATGGTATGTGGCTGGAAAGTACATGACACCGCCCCTTTAAGGAATAGACTCAGCCTGTCATGATAATAAATTTTGCTGGATGATAAATTGTCCCAGTAATTATCGCGAGAAACGATAATATTGTTGTCTTGAGACCATTTTCAAATAATGTCTTAATAATGACATAATAGTACAAGTTTGCTCTGTCAATGACCAACACTGGAACTCTAACCCAAATAAAACACAATAAAAAACATAAATAAAAACCATACATGACCAAAACCATAAAAAAAGGATCAAGAAATCCCTAAACAAACAAAAACAAACATTAATCATGATGACCCCCCCTGTCCTCAGACCCACTGACTTGCAGTGTGAAGAGTTTTGAAGGTGAAGGGGTGAACAGGTTCGCTCCATCCATGCTGCCTGCCCTCAACTGGTGGAGACACTCTGATCTCAAAGCTTTCTGCTTATGAATGCAAAATCAAAAATATAAAGGTTTTGTTACTTAATTCAGCAGCTTCTAAAACTCTACCATTCCTATGACGTCCTACATCAACCATTTGGTGAAATAAAACAGAACTCTGCTGAGACAACGGGATGCACACACACTGTGTTCAAAACAACCACTTCATAACTGGCATCGTTGAGCCTTTAGTGACACCTTGGCAAGTGGATATATTTAGTTTGTTCAAAGTCTTGTTGCTAGGAGATGACAAATTATAGGTAGACCTACATTGGTTCTAAAAGCGGGGATACATTTTTTCCGCATTAAAAGTGAACAAAAGAGGATGGTTAGTCTGCTGATGAACTCCCACACACACACGCAGCACAGTCACACACACCCACATGCCGAAAAACACTCGCTCCAGAGTTTCTCTCGCTCTGCCGTCCCAGAGTGCCGGTAGAGGCAATCAGCTGGGAAATGCGGCCGGCGATGTTCATCGAACGCTGCACCGTGGCAAAGTGGTCGATGGTGATCTACCACTGTTCAAAAATACACTCAGCTAAATAAACATGGAGCTCATTCTGTTGTGGAGGCATCACAGCTGGACCAGTGCTGGATCTAGCAGATGAAGACTTCTGCCTTTGGCTCAGTGTCTCGGCGAATATGTGCGGACCCGAGAGGATGCGAGTGATCTTCAGAGACATCCGCTGTGTGTTCCCTGTTGTGTTGAGCCGAGTGTCAGCAGGTCTCAGAGTTTCCGCTACGTCCTCAGTTCTCACATTAAAGCAAACCGGCTATCTGCAGGCCGAACAGGCAACACTCAGGTTACACACCAGAGGCTTAGATACAGTCATAACCCGAGAATCCAACGTCATCACATCCACCTCTATATTACATGACTCCAAGCATCTGTCTGAATCTAAAATACTTCAAACTTTGGCAATTTGGGAGTCGGTCAAGTGTGAAAGGCGACAAAGACGGTGTGCAAACCCCAATGAACGTCTCCCCTTATCGCCATGCTACGACGGAACAGTTTACTGTAATTCATTGAGATTTTATGCGATGGACCCACACAAGACAGTACATATTCATCAAGTGGAACAAAAATACCTCATGGTTTCTAAACTGTTAAAATATAAGGTGATCTGATCTAAAACACTCTACTTGAATTGAGAGTGTTGGTGGGAGTCAATCTCAAAATCCTTGCACAGATTTGAAATTGGACAGGTTTGGAGTTTGACTAGGCCATTCTAATATGAATCTGATTCGATCTAAGCCAGAGATCTGCAACCTGTGGGTCCGCAGCTACAACTGGCTCTTTGGCCTTTCCACAGTGAGTCTTTAGAAAACATTGACTGGAAATGATAAGATTTTTTTAATGAAATTTTTTTTTATGGGATGACACTAAACGTAGATCTATTTTTCTATTTGTTAGGCTGGAAACTAAGTAAATATCATCATCATCTCATATAAAAGAAAACATGACCATCATGTTCTCAACAAGGCTTGCTGTTTTTCTTCAGACAAATTTTCCTCAAATCATGTTCCATAGAAAAACCTGCAAATATTAAACCTACGACAGCGGACCCGGTCAGTACGTCAGTCCTATGTGAACGCTACACTCTTTAGAGTTTAGCTTGTTAAACATTTGTAGACTTCACCTTCCACTTGCCAATTATGTACCACAGCAGGTCAGTATCTCACATTAAAAATCCTGCAAAGTGACACAAAACCAATGGCTATAAAATCACAAATGAGTCAAAAGTTCAAGGCAGTAAATCCTGGTGACTGAGGATCAGTGAGCAGTAATGTCACTGCTCCACTGGGTGCTGTCTGGGCAACGGGACGGAGTGGGTAAAAGAGCTCTGTCCACATGTTATGTAACACGAGTGCCTGGTTTGGTGTTAGCATGCTGTTCTCTGACCAGAACCCGCAGAGGCAAAGAGCTTAGGTGGACGTCGCCACGGCAACTGGGGGAGGTGACTCCAAAGTGAGTCTGCTGTAAGATGGAACGACAATTTGGGGATCAAACCGGGACCAGCACCTCCTTCAGAACAATCATGTGACTGCAGGTGGAAAAGCAGCCGGCGCACACCGACTGGGTCGTGTTGGCGTGTCGCCACGGCTGTCGGGTCAGATGGTGAGGAGTCGCTCCTCAGTGTTACAGGAAGAACGGACAAATCAGCGCCATGCTAATAAAGATGTCATGTCGAGCTTTATGGAGGACCGGATTTCTGACACAAGCACTTAGAGAACAACAGGAGTGACGACTCTATGCCATCAAACTGACTGTATGAGTTATGCTGTATGGCTTTATGTAAACTTTGTGAAAATGTAAAACATGATGGAGATGAAAATGTGTATAGTTGTGGTCAGGAGAGTTTTCCACTGTTCAGTTTTATTTTGTTG
>NW_015113458.1:228530-255651 GCF_001443285.1 Poecilia latipinna | reverse complement strand
TGAAAATGAAAACCTCAGCTAAAGTCGGCCCCAAAAATGTTGAAGAGCTTCAAAAAAACATTAAAAGTATTACTAGAAAACATTAAAATATTCAGAGAAAGAATGACATCATGCATGCAAAGTATGCAGAAAATGTTTAGAAAATATTCCCAAAATTTTCAAATCAATACCTTAAGTCATTTCATGACAGACAAACATACATACATTTCCTATAGACTCAAGAACTAACATGTGCAAGTCATTTTTGCTTTACTTCTGTACAGACCAAAGTATGTAACAATGGTGTCGTTGGAGTATCCAGTCCAATGATTGGGATGAAAAGCAGCGAGAAGTGGCTTTGTGCCTACTGCTGCACATCAGGCTCTTCAAGCTCATAATGTCATGCTGACAACAGGAGACAGGCAGTGCCAGGGGTGATGCCCAGGAGTGAAGGGAAGGTCAGTGAAGCTTCACAACCCAACTGGTGCTGAAGCCACAGCATGTATGGCTCAAGTGCTTGGCAAAGCATCTCGACAACAAAATGTGACATTTTTAGAAGCTGTCAAATTGTGGTCTAGAAAAAAAAAGAAAAAAAAAATCACGGGGTTGACTGGGGACCGGGCCAGAGTACCGCTGCAGGGCTTTCAATCTGCCCGTAATGGGAAAGATGGAAGAAGATAAGATTCCAATTCTGCCATTTCTGCGTGGCCCAATGTGATCACACTGCAATACGACAGAGCATTTGGGGAGTTGAGAGAATTCTTAAAAAGACAGACTATCTTCAAGTGTGGCTTGGTACTCACACAAATCCCATCACTGCTCCTAATTGTTCGGCTCGCTGGAAGTAAGTGATATAATCCGGAAGCATTACCCATTTTGTCTGCTGCCACAACGCATAGAGGCGGGATGAGGATGTGTCTGCAGGAGGAATATAACACCATAGCAACAAAACAGACACATGGGTATTTTTTTTTTAAATCTAATTTTAATGTGATTGCTAAAAATCTAATTTTCCACAAGTGAATCCCAGTAATTGTTTCTTCGAGCAATCAATGCAATTTAGTGTTATCAAAGTTTTTCTAATGCACTAGTATCAGTGAGAATTTCTAATATCTTCACAACAACACAATTTTAACAACAACAAAGTATTTGCAGTTTTTCAACTTTTTTTTTTTTTTTTTTAATTACAGCCACCAGCAAGACTTATTTATCACCTCATGCTTTTGTCCTTAACATTCAAATCCCTCAATTTGACAAGAGTGATACTTTGTAGACCAATGGTCCACTTTTTTTTTTGGCTTCTGGCATAAAAACCAGTGGAAGACACTCAGACTATTGATTTTATATGCAAGTATTACCTGTGGTTTAATTTAAGTAAGAGTATTTTGACAACAGAGATGCTCACAAGTTCTATTTTCAGGTCCAAGTCACAGCTGAAGTCTCTAATGATTAAATTTAACATTCTCACATCAGACGCATGTCATCTAGATTGGTTATGACAACGCTTTGCTGGAGGTTATGAATTTAAATAATATGTCTTGAGTGTAATTTAACACAATAAACCAATAAAATAAATTACAATAAATTATCAGAGGGAAGTTTATTTGGCTTTTAAATGAGTAACTATTGTGATGCTACAGGAAACAACAGGTATTTTTTTTATGAGCCATTATTAACTCATGGTCTGTGAATCTCCCTGATTATTTAGTACTTTTTAACTGCCTTAATTTTAACTAATTGTTATACTACCTAGAATACAGAATTTGCTTGCATGACACTTGAAATATACCCCATCACATTTTGTTTTGAAACACCATTGATGTTTTATGCATTTCTTCTTAATTCTCATCTCCCTTTATTTTCCATCTGGTATTTGTCACATTCACCTTGATTTCCCAGTATAAATTCTCCCTGGTCATTGGTTCCAAATACTGACCAATTAAAATTGGAGCAAGAGGAATGTTTAAGGCATTTTACTGGTGGCAAATATGTCATGGCCCTACTCAACTCGGCTCTCCTCTCTTTTTCCCCCCACTCCTTTAACTTAACCAGCTAGTTTTCAACCTGTTCAATCCAACCTGTTTTTGATCTCATCCTTGAAGGCCTTACAAAGCCTTAGATATTTTTATAACTTTTGTGGGACCAGCATGTATGTGCATAAAAATTCTCAGAGTGCCGTCTTTACAGATGGGAATACCTGTGAAGAAATTAACTCAATTAGGCAAGAGTAATGCTCCATAGACTAAACGTGGCTACATTAAAAAGTGAAAATTATTTATCCTGTAGGACCGCTGGGCATTACGGCTCTAATCCTGTGAACACAGGCAAAGCTCTGAGGGTGAAACGAGGCTTAAGAGGCTGCCTGATAACTGCAGCCTCTGTTGTGACATCGTCACGTCCACCCGCGGAGGATGTAAATTTCTATCCCAGCTCCGCAAAAGAAGGAAAAAAAAAAATAATATGAATAAACATACATGTCAGGGCGGCTGGAGTGGGTGCACGTAATAAGAAAATGCATAAAGGTAGCTTCCAGTTACATTATGCAAATAAAGATGACAGCGCTTGGCACGACTTCAAGCGCCACTCGTGAACACAAAGAATGCAAAGATAGGAGAGCCATTTCATATTTTTAATTAGCCACTCGAAGAATAAGCAATTATGTGCATTTGTTGTCTTTGTATATTCAGGATAATAAAAAAAAGCCCATCAGCCTATCAACTCTTCATGCCTTTAAACACTCTATTTAAGACCCCATCAACTAGTTTTGATTAATCTTCAGGATTCACTTTGTCAATATGACTTGTCTTTATAAATGGGAACAAAGAATGAAGGATTATTTTGAACTAATTTATTTTCTTTTTTGAACAACGCACTCATGGGTAGCTGAAACAATGCGTTCTTATCTACAGCAACAGGGTGACATTAGCCCTTTGTTTTTATCATTATGCCATAATGAACTTGTGACAATGAAAAATGCGGGATAAATAACTACTTTGTCATGTCTGGTTGGTTTTCCTGAACCTGTTCCACCTGCACAGCTATAAAAATTGTCTGGTTTTGATATTTTAGTCTCACATTTCCATATTTCTCCAACAGCATATCAACATTCTGGACATTTAAATCCACTTTAATCTTCACAAATCATGAAGGTTTTTTTTTTTTTTTTTATCATTCAGACAGGAAAATAGATACATGAAAAAGTACTAAGCAAAAGTACCAATGCAATAAATAATTCACTATTAAATTTTAAAATAAAAATGGACAAACTCTTGAGATGCCATGATTTTACACAGGCTAAAAATGATGTAAGCTACATTTGTCATAAATATTCTTATTAAACAATATTCAGCAACTACTTAAAATGACTGAATTAAAAAGGGAAAACAGCCAAAACAAAATGAGCAAAGATGTCACCAGATGTTCAGATACTTTTTGCATCTTTCCCAGCATTTCCTTCAGCACACTGAATATAATACATATTTCTATATGGATGGCATTACTTAAATAAATAATAACATAAATAAAATATTCAAATAAACCTTCATAAAGTTTTATATTCCATCATTCTGAGTTGAGATTATCCCCTAAATTCATTTTTTGAACTGAAAGTATTTTTTTCCATTAACCTCAACTAGATTATTTGTCTTCTCAAGTTATGAAAACTGTAAACATATTTTTTGCTCTTTTTTTTGAGGAAGGTCCAAACAGTAGGTTATATATGTAAGGAGAAAGTACTATACAATAAATGTACATGCAGTAAAGCATACAATAGTTCTACCACTGATGAGGTTTTTATGCATTTCATGTTTTCTTCTCTTCCATGAGCTAACAATTTTCCATAACCCTATTTTCTTTTGGAAATGATCAAATTAAGTTGTGTAGTTTTGCAGACTTTCCTACATCCACCTGCTCCTGGATCCCAAACACCAACAAGCTGTGGTTTCATCACTCATTGTGGCATTCCTGGGGTGCTGTTAGACAGCGATGGCTTTGCCTGCTATTTGCTGTTGCTTCAGCAGAGTGAGAATGATGGGAGGAGAGAGACAGCTATTTGTCTGAGGGAGAAGCCTTTTGTTGACAGTCGGCATCAAAGGATTTGTTTCCGTGTCCTCTCAGCCCCTGTCAAATTGTCATCAAACCTTCCTGAAAATCAAAGAAGGCTTCCACTTTCGCTCTGACATCAACTCCTTCTCTGGCTCGCTCTCAGTAACGCAGACACACATGCACATTTGATCTTGAAAGAACAAAATATGTGCTGCTGGGAGGCTCTCCAAAGACGCACCACAAAGTTAAGTTCAATCAGCCTCCTTTACAGTATCTCTCCAGCAGATGTTACACTCAAAGAGAGTGATATGGGAAAATGAAGCAAAGCAGTGTCGCAAAACATCAGGCCAAAAAATACTTCAAGAGGAAGATGATGGTTGGAAGAAATGATCCAGGGCGTTCCATTTCAGTGCCATTTAGTTGTGACCAGTTAATCTGAAGCTGTGGAAAAAGCCAAAAAGTCCAAACAACCCTGGGACAACATGCAGAGTGAAGCACCCACTTTCACTTTTCCCCAATAATGACTCCACCAGCAGTTATGCATCTATGAAAAAGAACAGCCTGAGATGTGAAATCTAAGAAGAAAATGTATGTTCCTCTAATATTTGTTCTGATAGGAGCAGAAAATGGCTGCTCAGTGTCACATTTGGTTGCTTTATGCTGAGAGAAACGGTTCCTGCCGAAATGTCCAACAGTGGAAATACTCAGACTTTTCAAGTGAGAAGCATCTTTGACCCAAAAACTTAAAACAAAAAACTTAAATGTGGGAGCAAAGTTTGACGAAGATCTTCTTTCTGGCAAACACCTTGGGAAGGATTCAAAGAAATAAACCCAAAAGAACAAATGTGGATTTCATTTAGACCTTAGATGGATTGAAATAGCAACACATTAAGCTTACAGCGAGAGGATATTATAAGTGCTTTCTAAAAGTCAATTCAGCAAGTGTTTGCTCTCCTTCAGTCACTTGGAAAGACATTTTACATGCAGAGACCATAAAAGAAGACCTTCAACATAAAATCTCCACAGGGTTGACAGACAGTCTCCTGTGTTATTAATTTCAGACACTTAGCATGCCTAGACCAAGTATGACCTTTGATACAGTCATGGTAAAAGAAAGTACAATCTGTTTGAATTCAAGGGTTTCATATATCTGGAAATAATGAAATTATCTGGCCTTTACCTGGTTCTATAATAATTCTATTCTATCCTCAAGTGTATAAAGACACCCCACAGATTCTACAGTCCAATTATTTTACAATGCGTGCCTAAGTATTAAGTACAAAGACCTGCTTCCATAAGATTTGAAACAGAAGAAGATTGTTTGAGACAGAACAATCTTTTTAAGACCAATGAGACAAAGGAGAAATGTTTGACCATCTTGCATCAATTGTCAGACACGGTGGTGGAGAGGTGGTGATAGGAGCTTGTTTTATAGCCACAAAACCTGGGCAGATTAAAGTCATGAAATTGACCATGAACTCCCCTGTGTAGCACAGTAATTTACTGTCAAATGTGAGATCCACTGCTTTGACAGCTGAGGTTTTGATGAAATCACATCGTCAGCAGGACAATTAGTCCAGACAAATCAGATGAACTGTAGTAGATTGGCTGAAAAGGAAGAAATCAAGATGTGATGCTGATTCAAAGTTTCAATGTGATTAAGAGCACACATTCAGAAGGGACCTTAAGAAGGCTTGCTAACGAATTAAGGGACGATTCTAGGGAATCAAAATTATTGACAGTGAAAAATATTTTTTTTAGAAAATGAATGCTTCCAAGGCAAAGTTGGTTGTACAAGCTACTGCATTATGGTGTTTCCTTAAGCTCTCACTGACGTGACGAAAATTGCGTCTTTTTGTTCACAGAGAGGTATCCACAGTCTGCCTGACTCGACATTAGGCCTGGGTCGAACGATTTTGACAAAGCTCTGTGTGAAGTGTTGTATGATTGGTCAGAATTGGTGGCTCTGCCTTATGTAGAACTGTTCGTGGACAGGAGAGCTGATAATTTGCTGTAACTACTCCTCTTCCACTATCCAGTGGAGACATGAAAAGTGTGGCGCTATCTGCATGACCATTTAGGAAAAAGCACAATAGAGGATGCGGGGAGGGGTGGGGATCCCAATGGGTAGAGGCATGACGTATACTGAAGCAGGACGTGTGTCCTCTGGGTGGTCTGCGCTGTTGTATGAAAGGTGAGTGTGAATATGAACGTACCAAAAAAAACATGTGACCGCGTGATGACTATTCGGCTTCGGACAAAGTATGTTTGAGTCTTCAGTCAATCAAAATCATGAGTATGTGGCATCTGTGGTGTGTTTGACAAGGACTAAATCTGATAAGGACTAAATGATTTATTTCATGAGGAGTATGTACATTACTCTTGCATTTAGTGCATTTGCACCGACTTGCTAAAAGAACTGAGGCTGAAATCTGATATTTTCATCCACTGGATGAGATGCCCTGGCCAGCTGAAAGCACAAGTCAGGTGCTCTGACAGAGCTGTTTCTGAGGTCATCAAATATGATACACTAGCTCAAGGCAACTCCACAGACTCTTTCAAGCGAAGATGGAAAGGAGACAACATACCGCGCCTGTCTTCCAGACAGGCAATATTTGACAGCCTCCTTTTAGTCTCCGTTTTCTCTTACACCCTCGTACGTACACACGCATATAAATAAACAATGAAAGTTGTTGCGATCCCACACAGACGCAAACACGAATGCGCGCACTCAGTCTGTCAGTTGGTTTCAAAAGTGAAATTATTCCATCTCTCAGGGGTCCTGTTAAGCTCTTACAAAGCCTCGGTGCGTACAGCAGGTAGATTGATTGTGACTTATTAACTGTGAGTGAGCCTAACAGAGTGCATTAAAACAAAAGGAAATGTGATATCCCCAACCATCAAGTGCTTGTTAGAGCTTTAATCAAAGCCCTTCCAAATCTGCATATGGACTCCTGGTCATGAATTCCAAATAGCATCTTTAAAAAACAAGAGGAGACTACACCGCTGAGTCTTATTACTCCAGAGAGTCCTGAAAACATTCTACAAAGAATCAGCCTGCAAACAGTAGAATGAGAAATTATTCCCAATAATTATGGCTCTGGCTTTTATTGTCACTGCCGTTTATGTTCTATTTCTCAAACGACCGCGGCACACAAGATTGCTTCATTTCTTACCTCTTTTCTTCAACGAGGGTTATGATTATACTTTAATCTGATTCATAGTGACAACAGTCCCTGACCTCATTTGATCCAGTATATACGATTTTCTTCTTTGACCAAATCCTGTTAAAAAGCATCCTCTGCAGTCGAGGGCCGAGCTCGGGTATTGATGGTAGCACTTCTATTTTCGCTCTGTGAATATGACTGAGAAGTGTAAATCACAGCTATTATATCATCTGCTCTATTCAGGCACAAAGGAGTGTGGTGAGAGATGACCGTTCCACATGTTGGCCCCAGCGGGAAGCGCAATGACGGAAGCCAGAAGTGACAATGATCAAGGCAGGTCATTTCTGAAATGCTGCAGTGCAAGAATTCACCCAGGGCTGCACATTTCATGCGGTAATATTCCTCAACCACAATTTTACTGACCAGCAAAATGTGCATTTTCTATGCACAGTTTAATAGTTCTGCAATTCTGATCTATTTCTAAGCAGTCTGGTGATTAATAAATATATTTCATCACTAATCGCAGATGTTTTATCACGTTATATCTTCTAATAATCATTTGTGATGTTACTTCAAATGATGTTCAATTGAAGGCGGGTAAAAAAATTGCACTCAAGAGAACATACATAAATATTTTGTCTCATCTCATAACTCAGCTAAAGCTTAGTGATCTGGTAACTTCATTTCTTTATCACTTCTTTTGAGTGTTTGCAGATGATTTCTATATTTGCATCTAAATGTTACGCCTTCATTGTTAAATTACGAAAGATGTTTTCTTGCTTTGATTGTGTTTTGTTTATTTGCTCCACAGTGATTATCCTTCCAGACATAATTTTTTTTATCTTGTTAATTGGAGTGGATGCATCATTATTTAAACATGACAAGAACTCTTTGGACCTTTTAATGTTTTAACATTGGTAATCCAGCCAGGGCTGTTTGGCCTCTGAACGGATCTTTTCAGGTTAGAAATGTGCCTGGTAAACTTTAAAAACAGATTTTCAGATATGCAAAGACAAATGCACTTTCATTTCAACAAGGAAAACATTAACCCTTTCGATGTACCTGCATATCATCAAAATCAGTTGCATAAAAAGAATTAAGTCATTTGTTTTGGTATCTTATGTCTGTACTTACTCTTCAAATGAGAGTAAGTACGGTATAAAGAATTTATTGTTTCCAGTTTAAGATTTAATTAGACCGAGATAACCAAAATGTAAACAAGTGTTTTCTTTAGCTGTAACTGCAGAAGCTGAAATTCTATTTAATTCATGTTAAGTAGTGCAAAGGAAAGCCTGATTTCTTAAGCAAACACAAGCAGGAAGAAAAATAAAAAGGAAGAAGCACAGCTTTCCCCCAACAAAGCTAATCAGGCTTGCCCGAAAACAACCAAAGCTTCAGTGGATGTCTAATTGGATTAAATCAAAACAGAGGATGTGTCTCGTGTGCCTCTGTTGTGATGGCTTGACCTCTAATGGTAGTCCTTTTTTTTTTTTTTTTTCCTAATTTCTTCAGATCCCACTCCAATCACGCCAAGACTAATGACAACTGGCACATCTGACACCCGGTGGCCAGACAGTTTTTCTAGAGAGCGACTTTTAAGTTAAAACTGAGCGAGAGCTGGTCAAGGTCATTCATAGAGGAGAGGCGAGGCAGCTCCAGCAGCGAAAAACTCGCACAAATCACACACTGCCTGGCCGGGGTCCTCGCTCCTCCGGGGGACATTTAACCCACTCCTACGATGACCTTTGCCGGCAAGGAGTGCCGTCACTTCAGAGGTTTATGTGGCGACGAACCGCCAAGACAGCTGATGACACATTTCAAACACGACGTGCAAGCACCTTGGTGTTTTGAGGAGAGCAAAAAGCAGAGAAGAGGGAGTAAGGCTTACGACTCCCTCAGGCTGATGCTAATCTCCATCCATACTGCTGCACAGACTGTAGCTTTGCATCTGGCTCCAGGTCCACTGGGTTGTAATCAACTCTAACATGCTACAAAGGAAAGTAAACACTGGAGAACCTGACTAGTTAATGGGTATTAAACACTAAATATAGTGCACCCCAAGAAAAAACATGCACAAAGTCTTAAGATAAATTGATGTTATGGAGACTTTGAGGTGAAGATACCACTTTTTGATCCCTTCCTCTAGCAGTGACACTTCACATCACTCCAAACACTTGCTGTAGACATCTTTATGGTTATAAGAAGTTTGAAGAAAAACACAAACATTTCTTGAGACTCCCTCTTAAAAAAGCTTACATGCACAGTGGAAACCAACTTGGCATTACAGCAGAAGCTAACCTCTACAGTATTTTTTTTTCCACACCCTTTGGTGTACAGCTAATCAACACCAGGAAAGAAACTAAACTGGATTGGCTGCTTTGCAAATCCCAGCCAATGCCGTGTGAGGCAGCAACATTCCAAGCCGAATGTGCTTTTGAATATTTCCAATAACAAAATTTATTTGGAGTTATAGTCCACAAAAAAAAAAAAAAAATTGTAAACACAGGGGTGGGTTTACTGAGTTAATAACTTATGTGTGGCTGAAATAATAAAGTTCCAGATGAAGGGTAATTAAAATCAATGTGCATCATAATTCCTTTCAATGGCTATTTGAAGAAAACTATTTACAAGAATCTGTCTTAACTGAATCTTTCTGATTTGGATAATTGGTCTAGAGATGGAGTTTTTTCCTCATGTCATATTTGTACCCAAGGAAAACAAGTTGCCATATTTTCCTAATTAAGTTTATAGACACTAAAATTACATTTATTTAAATGTTATTACACAACTTTACCACAGATGGCAATACTCTTGGAGGGTTGTTTTTACTAGTCATTAGTCAATGGAGAACAAGGCTGCATTTACTGAAGTCTACGAATAAAAATTGGATAATGTTTTTAAAAATGTGTTAAAAAAGGAAGGAAGGCCCCCTGCTGGGCCTTTACGACAATAATGAGTGGCATGTTTTTCTAAAATGTGGCGATATGCGCATGATTCCTATCTTGTGCAACATTAAAGATCAAATTCATTGTTCTGTAATAATGGTTTCGTAACTGCAAGAGCACTGCCTCTCAGATTTGATTCTTTCAGACAACAAAATATCAACCTGACGAGGCTGATGCCTGAAAAAGCTATTTTGTGAGTATGGCAGAGTGTTTCAGGACCAGCTCTGTGTCTGTTGGAGGGTGTGTGTGTGCGCGTGTGCATGTGTGTGTGTGTTTGTAGGTCAGCTTTTTAAGCACTGCCTATCATCTGAGAGGCTGTGAGCCATCAATGACTAATGTGTCAGGCTGTCACAGGCAAGGACCTACCATATGGTGCCATTGCCCCCGCCCCCCATCCATCCAACCCCTCCATTTAAACTAATGGGTGGGCTGTTAGAGGCAGCTCACAGCTAACTTTATTAGCCACACACAGTGACCAGAATAAAGTGGGACGCAAACCTTAAACAGTTTCTTAATGAATTGCTGGCAGTATTAGCAATTAATAATCAATCATCCAAGAAAGCTCATAAGGTGCTAAATTAATGCCTTTTCTTTAAGCAACTGATGAGAGCCATTTTTTTTTGGAGCACAATCTGAGTAAATGTATTTTTTGAGTCATTAACTGAATGAACACAGATAAAGTGACTTAAGAGAGATAATAAAATTATCCCTCCAATTGATTAAAAGTCTTAGGAATGATTAACAGATCCTAAGTGAATCATTAGCACAGTCTGTAGTCTAAGTAAAAGCATCATATAAGCAAAGCAATATGCTGGGCCAATTACTGCCGGCTCACACTGTTGAAGGAGGCCCAGAGGCGAAGCAGCGCTGTGGCCACCTCTCCCAGGAAGTCCTCCAATTACCACCCAGCAGTGCACTGTCTGGTCAACTCAGGAGTACATATGACAAACATGAAGGACCTCAGAGATCTATCCAACTTTCATGCACAGACTTACCTCCCCCTCTTTGCTTTTGTGGCTTGTAATTGAATAATCTTCCATTCCCACAGTATCGAAAACCAAGCGACAGAAATGGAGTTAAAATAGAGGATTGTAAAGTACTGCCTTTCAGCTCAGCATCCTCTTTGTATGAGCGTCAGAAGCAGCTGATGTGACCTAACCTTGCCACCACATGGCGACTACTGCGCAAAACCCCACTTGCATTCCTGCTGATGAGACGCCGGCCATGACAGTCCATCAGCGTCTCTCCCTGGTAGGAGGCACTCTGCCGCTCTGTTGTTTTTTCCCCTCACTTAAATCTCCCCCAAAGTCACTTTCAAAGTCTGTATTTAATAATCAGCAAGTAGGGAGACATGTCACAGGTCAGGCTGGCTGATGCAAAAATGCAACCATCAGAGGATGATTCAACTTCTACCTTAAGACACGTTGGCATTGCTTAGAGTGAAGTGGAGCTTGGACAGAATGATGTCACTCTTTGGCTGATGTTAATCCATTGGTAACAGCTTTATAAGCACTACAGTAGATAAAAAATAAAAAAAATAAAAACGCAAGTGTCGAGTGTTAGCATTTGAAAATTAGCAAAAAATATTTGAGTGATTAAGATATTTATGACATCTAAATAACACCAAAAACAAAATATGAAGGAAAATCACTGGAAGCAGAAATTGAACAGAGCTGTTGCTGAATAGATTTGGATGAACCAAATCTCATTTTGTGAATCAAAGACACATGCTTTCTCAAAGGACATTACTGCTTCTATTAAATTTATATATTTACAAAATGCCCATTGAATTGAATTGTATCAAGAAAGTATTTTACAACTATTTGTATCAAGTTATAAATTTCACATTTAGAACGGAAGAGAGATGAGGAATATTTTGGATAGTCCAGTATATTGTTAAGAACATTGTTGAGTTTCTAATAAACCCAATTCGGTAAATTATCATCTCACATAATCATGAAATATGTTCAGTGTTATCAGTTTTAGATCCAAATGTGCTTCCTTTTTTATGACTCATAATAGGAAACAGTAGGTAATAAGTATGTAATCTCCTGCCAATTTTGTATAATTCATCACAAACAAAACGCCAGTCAATAATTTTTTATCACAGTTTGTATGCAGAGGCCAGAAATCGGGACAAGAAAGAAGCAAATAACTAAAAAGCATTAAATAGAGTAGATTAGTGAGGATAAAACCCCCAAGAACTCCATTTCCAATAGAAGATGAGAAGATGCTGTGGTTTTCCAGTGACAGAGCCTTGGCCCTACCCGAGGCTTGCAGATGCAAGTGTGTCAGCCATGCAAAATGGAGAACAGATGTGGTGTATGGGCAGAGTAATATAGTTTTACGCTGCCTCCACTGCACCTGATGATATGGAGCCAATAGGGGCATTTGTCAGATGCAATCAGGTGTGATGGAGGGAAGAGATAAAGGTGGGTGGGGGGAAATAGGGGGTGAACAGCTTGAGCCCCGTCAAACTCTCTGCAGAGCATCAGCTGGGGGAAGACGGAGACCAAAACACGCTACATGGGGAGAGCTCTGCTTTCAAAGTGGGGTATCATTTACCAATAATGCAATTCACAGGAGAGAGGGCCAAAAACATCCACTCACCACACCACTCTGAGATGGACAGTCCAATAATGCACAACTCTGATGCATGAAATTTCAAAAATGCCAAAAGGTCAGATTTTAATCAAAGGGAAGAGACACTTAACTCTTGGTCTCTGTGCGAGCCATCGAGCCAACCCTTCCCTCCTGTTCTGTTTTAAGCCTATAAAAAGGTCCACAAGGTCAGTAGAAAGGCCAGCGCAGTCCCCTGAGCGGGGCACTTGAATGGAAAGTCTGAATCTGATTTACAGTTTGGCCACATGTGAAAGCTGCCAAAGCCTGGGAAGCCAGCCAGTCAGAGGGAGGAAAGTAGAGGAGACTGTCAAGTAAAGGTGCAGATAGGAATGAAAGCCAAAACCTATTGCAGTAATATGAATAAAATTGGTTGTAAAAAAAAATTATCGTTACAGCATTTGAATATCATAGAAATCATATCTAAATCACCCAAATTTGCAATAAAAGACTTGTCAGGAGAGCAGATCAAATTAGCCTCGACCCTGTAAAAAAACTTGATCGACTTCAATGAGTTGTGGTGCATCTAAACCACTCAATGGGAAAGTTTATTTTGTTTTATGTGAATGGAAAATTGCAGCTTTTAAATCTGTGTTTTATCCCCAAACCAGATGGTGATTTGGCAATTTAGTTAAATTAGCAGCAATTAAAAGAGGAACACCATCAGTAGAAAAAAAAAACTGGCAATGAAACGGATCCCATTTTTTCCACATTAAATCAAAATGTGGCCATAACTCTGCTATAATTTGTACTGATATTTCTGCACACTGCTCTGACTTGAATCGCTAAAACCCTGAGAGGAATCACACACTGTGGAAATTGCCAAACAAAACTCTGTGAGCGCTTTAAGAGTTTAAAGAAAAATAGCTGCTACAGGTTAAAAGGTTAAAACTGCAGAGAATTGAAAATAACCGGTTGCAGACAAGTGAGCCAACATTTACCTCAAGCAATGTAGCCTTTGTAACCCATTTATATCCTTCACATGCAGTTAAAACCCAGATGTTTATATTCACAGAAAACATTTAGTACAGGAAATCAAACTAAACTTTTGTTCAATGAATTATGGGTTGTTAATTTAATCTACTCTTCAAAGAAGATGCTTCCTAGATATCATAGTTGATATCAGAGTTGATTACTGATGCTGGAGAGCTTTTTGATGACAGGACTTCACTTTGACTTGCCTCCAATATTTTCTCTTAAGCAAACCACTTCAACAGAGTCGAGATACTTCTGATAAAACTACCCACAGCTGAAGTAAAAGAATCTGTTACTTAACCCTCCAGCAGTCTTAAGAAATGGTGCACTTTTGCTTGTGTTTTTGTTTGTGTGGTTTCGGAAATTGACGGTCTGACGGGACAACCCGCCCGCTTCCACCCTGTCAGACCGTGACATTTTCCACACTTCTCTTGAGCATTGCGCTGAGGCCGGGGGAGGGTTAACTGTGTAACCACTGACATGACACAATATATCAAACCCTTAAATAAAAACCTTAAATAAACACTCTTACTTGGTGTTGCAATTTCAATTCCAGATTCATATTAACAGACATGAGGCTTTTAAAGTGGTTTCCACCTAGGCTTTTTCTGTGGTTTCAGTTTAAATTTTTAATTTAAATGTGCCTATAAAGATGCATAACGGTTTAAGGGTGTCAGCTCTATTAACACACATCAGTTTGGCATTAACCAAGATTTGAACCAAAGCTGAAGTGGCATGAGCAGATGGTGAAATGTCGATTACATTCTCGCTGGTTTTTCTTGAAATAAGCCAGCATACTTATTTTGAATGCATGGATGCACAAAATATTAACATCCTTGCAAAAAACTTAAGGGGTGACACCTTCAATTTTCCAGCCTGCTCTGCTTAGAGATGTCAAAAACAGATTCGACTGGTGCAAACGGACAGAAAGACTAGAGGATGTATCAGTGTAGATTTGTTCAACTAAGAATTCATCGGGTAATCTAAAGGATAAAATTTGATATTTATTTATGTTATTTTTACACACAATTGTCCTCTAATCACACCAATTATGTTGGTTGCTGAAATATTTTCTGGCAGATTTATTGCTTTAAACTCTTCACTTGAACACACTACATCCTGTGTATTGACTGTTCAGGCTATATTATTTTCATAAAGAAAATCTAATCTCATTATTTTATTTTTTACCTTTCCCTCCAACAGAATATCACCAACTATATTTTATGCACTCATATTATAAGACAGTACTGCTGTCTTAGGTGCCGAGTTTTGCTTCAAGCTCAACAAATTATGTGCAAATTTTGCCAGAGCATCCGATTGTCCTCTGTGTTAAAGCCAGATAATTATAAGGAACTGGAAAAATGGAAGTCTACTGACAAGCTCACGCAGAAATGTTAAGTGACACTAATTTGCTCAGGCCAATTCAGTGAGTTTAATGAAAAGCCATTTCTGGGAGGAAAATATTCGAACCAGTTGGTCAGCTTGTGTATGTCTCAGTGAGCTGGGGGAGGCATTAACATATTCCCTTTCAAACCAAAACTCTCAAAAGAAAAATAAGCAGAGATTTATCCTGAGAGTGTAACATGTTATTATCCAAAGAGGTTAATTTATCCCTGCAGAAACAAAGACGGTGTTTCACGGTGCTTTTCCTCCTCTAGCAAACCATTTTTCTGCTCAGATATTTTTTGTTTTGTTTCTGCAGCTAACTCATCTTTAAAAAAGGGAGGCCTGCTCCTTGGTGGCTTCTACAATGTGTGTTCAGCTGGAAGAGAGTGATGCTGGGCTGGCAGCGGGCTTATCAAAAACAAGTTGAGGCAACACTCCAGGAGGCAAGACGAGGAGAAGGATAAAATCTATGCTTCTGCTCAACTAACCATCAAACCTAATTACCTGTGGGTAGGACTTATGGGCCACATGTCGGGTTCAAAGTTTCCTGATCAGGAAGTGGCGTGGAAGGCAGCGATGGTGTGTGATGTGTGAGTAGATGTCTGTGCGCGGGCATGCGTGTGCATGTGCGTGTGTGTCTGCGTGCTTGTGGGATTGGCCAACGTGTCCGCGACCAAAAGATTAGACTGAAAGACGAGACTCGGTGCCAGATCTTGGCTCTACGCCATTAGTTCAATCAGGCTGACTTATTCAGCTTTTAGACAATTCGACCAGAACCCTGAGATGCTACTTATTCGTCGTATGGCGGCTAAAAAAGGTGAAACGCTGTGTGCACGTCTCCAGTCATTTAGAACGTCCATCTGAGAAGCACGCAGAAAAACACAACGACCTGGTAAAGATGTGTAAACTGATTTTATTACAAGTATACGCTGAATGTAAAGGGTAAATCACACACGAAAAAAGTCATTTATTTATTTTGAAGTATTTGTTCAATTTGCACAATAACTGTGGACCAGTACTTTTGGTAAAAAAAAAATAAGTGTTTCTAAACATTGTTTTTCTAAAGATTTTCCTGTCTTGTTTTGAGAGTTAGTTTGTAAAGCATTTTGTCTATGTAAAACAAATTATTGATTGGCTCTTTAGCTCAGTATATTGAACAGGCACATAAATATTATAACATGGTTTTAATTGCAAAATGTTGATAATTGCCGAGTCAATTATCAAAATTTTGTAATTGAGACAAGGGAAAGGATTAAATGAGTGTTCACTCCTTCCTACTCCTTTTCAAACATAATAGTGGTAAAATTATTTTGCTGTTGGGTATGTATGCACATGTTTTCTCTGTCCTACTGATTGATTGTTTTCTTGTTTTGAAAACCCCTGTTTGAAATAAATCAATCAAACCAAAAATTCTATCAAGAAAATTATATCACAACTATTTATTTCTTATCTATTTGAAGGTGCTTAATTCATCTTAGTCATGAAGAATTTACAAAAGGTTTAGCCTTACATAATAAAATAAATCTAAAACACATTTATAAGATGGATTTCTGTAAACATCCATCTAAACCTCCACAAATTACCCAAAGTGAGAGCTTTTAAGGAGGCAGAAAAGCAATTATTGATCGCTACATACCTCTAAAAAAACAGAGCACCTAAGCAGTGACAGTATTTTGAGTTAATTTTTTGATTACTTTATGTTTTCCCAGCATGACACATGCATTCCATTTGTATATATCTATACACATTCAGCTTCTATTGTTTAAAAAAAGAAAAAGAAAAGAAAATCTGCTCATTGATTACTGATTCAGGGGGATAATAACCTCCCTGTTCAATGAAAATACTTTATTTATACAGCTCCCACCTTTGGGAGCTGTGCTGCTGTTTGGTATGGATGGGCATATCTAAAATACAAGATAAAAAAAATAAAAAATTGAAGCCAAAGTTTCCCTTTTAAAAGAGAGCTTTCATGCCCTCTCAAAGGGAGATTGATCCCTGGTGAACTTTTACAGCAGCTAGAAAGAGCAAGGCTAGCTGTTTCCCTCTGTTTATACTCTCAGTTCTTATCTAAGGTAAGATGTTGGCTGCAGCCTCATATTGAATGGACAGACATCAATTTTCTTATCTAAGCCTTCACGAGAAAGCAAATGAGCGTGTTTTGCAAATGCTGAATGATTCCTTCAAGGTGATTTGAACTCATGTTAAATGTCACCGAAAAGGGATTGTCGGGTTGTTGTTTGTTTTCTTTAGATCCATGATAGCGATTGTGCATGTTGATTCCTGTCAAAATTACATTAAGTTACATTGAGCTTCTCTTGAACAGGACATTCCAAGGCCATTTCTAGCTCAATATGTTTATCTCTGGACACAGCACAGAGGCTTGCACCACCAGAAATATTGCTATTTCTGTTATGTTGCCTTTTATGCAGCTCTCTCAGGTGAGACAGAATATTACCTCTGGGCTTATTAATGCTTTCCTGCTAAATGCTCAGTTTAGACTGGATGGCTAAGTCCCGGAAGCCTGCAAAGTGGCCGTCATCCACTTCCCAGAGCGCTTGTCCCAAGAACAAACACTTAAGCAAAATCATTTCTCGGGTTTAATTAAACATACACACTCATAAAAGACGAATCTAACTTAGTAGTTCTTTTAAACTAGAGGCCATTGAAGGTGTGACACAATGTAGTGATACTAAAATGCAACAATATTTGTTCACTGTAGTGTAATCTCTCACATCTATAAAATGTCAACTAAAACTATGCCACTTAAGGAGTTAAATCAAATGAAAAAGTCAATATTCTGTCAATGTTCTAGTCAATATTGGCATAGAACATATTTTACAGACAGAGTATTTATCTTAAATATATACTCTGTCTGTAAAATATGTCTGTAAAATATGTTCTATGCCAATTGAATGGACAGACATGGACAGACATGGACAGACATCAGACATCAGAGTATATATGTCTGACATCAGAGTATATATTATCTTAAATATATACTCTGTCTGTAAAATATGTTCTATGCCAATTGAATGGACAGACATCAATTTGTCTGTACATGTACATGTACATGTACATGTACATTTACATGTACATGTAAATTTTACATATACATGTAAAATTTACATGTATATGTAAATTTTATGACTTAATGTCTGCTGAGTGTGTTCCTTTGGCAAAATGGTATTTTTTTAGACCGTACCCTCCAGTTAACGAATTATCGATCACTAAAGTAATTGGTAATTACTTTGACAGTTCATCATAATTAATATTATTAAATGCTTCAGCCCTAATTAAATGTTAACTTTTGGTATATTCACCAGATGCATAGTTTGTGTCAGAGTCCTTTTTGACATAAGACAGGAAGTTATTGTGTTAACAGGGTGAGCCATTAAAAAGTTCCCTTGTTGGATTGGGTGACAATATTTGGTGCAAAAGCATTGGAGAAGCCTCTGCCCTCTCTAAATAACATCATATGTGTAATAATCAATACCTTGTTATTTATGCAGCAACAGCAGTAATTGTTGCTTCTCTATTTTAAATTAGGCAAGTAGTTTCATATTGCTCAGTTTTGTTCAACATTCTTGAGTGGATACAATGGTTTCAAAATCCTCATAATGTAAATTACTACTAGCCCATGAGTGTTTTGAAAAGCTTAAGCCATATAGAGAAATTTATCTGGATTTGGTATCAGTTTTCCGGTCTATAATGAGCTGTGTTGGTGCATATATTCGTGTTTCCAGTTAGTTGAAACCTAATGGCTTTTTTATGATCTCCTGACTATTAATCTAGCACCATTAAGTCATAACTTCATTTTGTCCCCAACTGGTAGTCAATATTGTCGCCGTGCAAATATCAATGTTGACAAAGGCATTTAGTCTAAAGCATGAAGTGAACCCTCATCAAGCTGTCAGCGGGGTAGGAAGCTTTGTCCAGTGTTAACAACATATTTACTGCAAACATGAGCTGGCTTTGGAATAATAAATAAAACCTGATCAATGAGGTTTCTGAAAAAATGAAGCTGTGAGAGACATACAATACCCCATAATACATTATTTATAGAAAACTAGAACTGCATTTGCATCTCGTTCTGAAACTACTTTTTTTTATTTTTTTTTTATTGCAATTACCCTATTTTATTTTCCTCTGCTTACCCCACTGCAGCTAAATATTACTGGATGTAATAGGTCTGTCACTACCAATGTTGGATTTTACTGCAATATCAAAATGAAACCTCACAAGCAATTTCTAATCGCGGGATTCTGGGAAGCGGACGACTTTAGGCTTTAAATCTAGACCACACAGAGACACACAGGCGCGATAGGTAGGTGTTTTTCGATAAGTGAAACCTTTAAGACGTCTTTAGCCCTTTCACATCAAGCCACAGCAAAATGTGTACATTTCCATGCAGGAGCATTTTATCTGGTGATCTTAAGGAGCCAATGCGTGGGAGGAATGAGCTAGAGCTGCTTGTGGACCTGGTCAAACTGCAGTAGGTGGCTTTAGAGAAGCACAGGCAAAGAGCCACTTGAAGTAAGCATTTACATTGAATGCACGTAAGTGTTGTGGGATGTCAGACACAGCAAAAGCCCACAGAAAAAAAAAATCAAGCTTTTCTTACTGTCCTTTAATGAGACAGCTTATTTTTAAAGTCCTGTTTCATTTTAAGAGGGTGTTTAATCCGATTGCTGCCCACTTCAAAAAACATTTATCAGTACATGTTTCCCTGTTCTCCTCGCCTATTCAAGCTGAAACTCAAAATAAGGGGAGGAACATGTTTTCTTTACCGAGTTTCAGATTTCTGGGGAGCAAGACTAGACTAGAAACAGTAAAGGCTGTGACAGAGTCCCGTCTAATAACACATAGCGTAAAATGAGATTCTTACTGATTTGGTTTACTATCTAAAATGTTCAATGACGCATCAGAGTTAAAGGTTAATCTCAAGCAGTTCTATTGACATTCCCTTCTGCTCAGGCTTTTGGAGGGGGGAAAAAATCCATCTAGGGAGATGGCACAAATGCCGTTATCAAATGTCACAAGATCTATAAAGCTCTTTGTGTATCAGCTCAGATGTTGGACGAGCATTGTGAATGGTCATCATTTGAATTGTAATGTGTCAAAAACCCGTTTGTTAAGGTAGTGCTGAGTCATGGTTTGTGCTCACCGGTCGCCTCCAATGGCGGTTTGTGTTGATGGATGGATGTCATGTTAGCATTATTAAAGCTACAAGCCAGGCTTTTCTGTAAAACTAATCAAACTCATCTTAGATGTAGTTTGTTAGATACTGAACAACATGGAACAGCTGGTTTTTCAAACAGACCATGAAAGTCAATCTTCACTCAAACTAGCATTGATGTTCAGGTTGTTCTCATAACATGACATGAGGCACAAAGTAACTGATCAGATTATTTATCAAGCTGCCCATTTAATTTCCTCCCTAACGGGTGTTTGAGTTGTATACAGCTGCAGAAAAATTACTGGGCAACAATAAAACAGCTCGATTCTTTTGCCTTTTGTGATGTCATTGGCACAAAAACAAAAACAAATTTGTGGTATTTTCTTTAATCCTGCAGGGAAAATGCATTACGCAGCTGTCTTCTCATTCACAAATACGCAACTGGGTAGCAGTCGTTAAGAGTTTTGCATTTTAAAAGTCCACCAGTAAAATTTGACAGTCTTCCCTCTCTAAATAAGCTGCAGCATGCAGAAGAAGAGATCTGTCACTCAGAGGGGGAGACTGCAAAATCTGTGGGCCGAAACTCAAATATGCCTATCGGCTATTAAAACAATCCAAAGCTCTATCTCTCTATCCCAATCTTAAGAACAAACATACAGCATATTTCAAAACATATTTCATATCCATCTGAGAAATAAACACTTCTTGGAATCTCAGTGGCACTCTCCCACATCAGATTCCCCCAGGACTAGACTGCAATTTGCAGAGCCGAGGTGTCCACCTCCACACCAGTCTGATGTCAGGACTGCTGCAAATTACTCATGACACTTCCTCTGATGACATTTTTAAAACTGCTTCCCTGTTGAATGGCATCTCTACCCTCCCCCCCACCCCAACCGCCATTCTCAACCAACCGCCATCAGACCCAACACACACATTAATTCCCCCCGTCTGGTCGTGTCACAATGGCACAGCAAAGATTGCTGCCTCCTGCTTTCACCTGACTGACCCCTCTGAGCAGGTGCTGGATCTGATCCAATCACAGTCAATCTTCTTTAAACATTTCATTCTTTAAGCAGAACAGGAGCTCAAAATTCCATCATTCAATGACCCGATCAGTCGCCGATAACACAATCAAGCCAATCCCGGCTTATCCCGGGGGAGCCATTTCAGTGGGGACAGCTGGGAGATGAGTCTGCAGGCCTTCAGAAAGGTGTCAATCTCCCTTGATCCAAGGCCCTTTGTGAGCCACCTATACCACAGAGCACCGAGGTGTTGAGGAAGACTACGTGATGGGCATGATCAGTGAGTCACAAATCAATCTTTTTTTTCTGTTACACGTCTGATCTTTACAGTCTAGATCCAGTATAGTTGTCATATGATGTAACGAGGCATGTATGAGTTCCCAGTATCGCTGAATGCCGAGTTTCTTTTTTAAAGTTAGTTTTGAAAAATTCCCCCAACAATTTCAGTCCTTTTAATGAGATACCATTTAAAAACCATGTTTTCTGACTTTCAGCCTACAACAGCAGCAGTTTGCCACTTTCCTTTTATGGCCTGTTGCTGCACACTGCCAATCAGCTGCCTGAGCAAAGGAAAGTACAACTTTGCCTTAATTATGAGCCAAATCCATTGCTTTAGAAATGTTTCTAGTCTTTAAAAAAAACAGCAGAAGGAATAACATTTTGTGAAATAAGTATATACATACCTAATGCAACGTTTTAAGACAGCAAATGTTCCCATACTGGAATGTCACTATAATGGCCAGAATGTCCGAATGAATGTGTTTTTTGTGTATGTAGGCAAGATAGAATAACACAATGATGTCTTTCTCCCACTCATTGCTGTACACTGTCTTTTTGCTGGCTGAAAGTAGCTTACTACCATTTTTGTTTTCCAGTTAAATATGAGGAATCGAAGCACTTTTTATACTATTGTTCTATAAGTTCTATAAGGAACAGAAAGGCAAGCAGTGCTACAAAATGTCTAATGCAATACAGCGATTGCAACAGCTTACGAACAGCTTACAGTGCACTCTCGCCTATTTGCGATTCAGTATTCACAGATGCACCTTTTGGTGGATTGTCTAGATACCATTATAACTTTAATCATCTTTAAGTAGAATCAAATACATCTTATAATAAATTTTGCTTTAAGTTCTTCTGCAAACACTTCAGACATGTGATATATATACTGTATAAGCCCATACGCTAAGCTGCTACTTTTTTCCCACGCTTTGAACCATGCGGCTTATAGTGCGGTGCGGCTTTTCTGTGGATTTTTCTTCAACCACCAGGGGGCTCTTTAGCAGGAAGTGAATCATTGGAAGTCAAAACTGGAAATCAAAGAAGAAAGTGCTGATTTTCATTTTGAACAAGCACATGCTAGCAGTAGGCACAACGGAGAAATGTTTTCAAACTCATAACCCCTCATCATGGAAACAACACGAAAAAGTTCATATGATGCAGCTTTTAAGTTTAAAACTGAGAGCGGCGGAGATATCGGTGGCTAATCGCCCGGTGTGGCTTATATATGTATCTTTCCAGTTTTTTTGTTTTTTTTTACTTTGTAGATGCGCCTTATAGTGAGGTGCGCTCTATAGTCCGGAAAATACAGTATATGTATTTTTCTTTTTTTTTTCTTTTTTTACGTAAGGTATCCCACCATGGGAATCTGAACCGGTCAATGTCTGGCTGTAACACCTACGCCTCTACAGAGGCAAACATACTAAAATGATCTGAGCTCTGAAATAGATCTCTAATTTTCAGGAGCCATTTAAAAGCCACTCAGCTGGAAATGTTGCTGGGCCACTGGGCACATAAAGGTCAAGGGGGATACAAAACAGTTTGTCTAACAGCCCCGTCTCCCCTCCCCCACCTTGTTGCACGGCCCTGCAGCACAGCAGTCATATCCCCATTCACAGCTCACTCATTTATATTGCACTGCCCTCCTCACAGCTAGTCTCAGTCACTAACTACAAGTGACTGCAATGAGATTGAAGCCCCTGGCTAAATCTCCACTACAGGGCACATGCTCCATCATTGCAGCTCTGATCACTCCTTCTAATCACTGGAACCAGACTATATCCTCAGCTGATTGGGTGAGTCATGGCACAGAGGAAACAATCACCGAATGTCAGCTGATGATGGACACCGAGATGTTGGAGTCTCGGTGGTCACTGCGAGAGACCATGTAAATTGCATGCAAATGTGCACCTGCACCAGCCGAGGAAGTGGAAAGAAGGACTGTGGCCTTTTGATTAGGTTCCTTTTTTTTACGTCTGTATTTTTGTGCATTAATCATTCATGTTTGCTATTTTAGCCAATAAGCAGAGAGAACTTGAGAAGAAGTCTAAAGTGCAATTAATATTCTGCATCATGAGATCTATTTTAAGCGCTTTCTCTGGGCTGTTGTAAAAGCTTAATGCAACTCAAGGTTAAATTTAGGTGTGCAATCAAACAGATAAAAGAAGAATGATGAGATCATTGATTAGAGGTGATTTGTAATCTCTGCACAGTGATTCAAATGCACTCTCTAAGGACAACATCCCGCAGTATATTTCACTGATATTGTCATCGGCGACATTTTTTTTTTTTTTTCTGTCTCCCTCGAAATACCTGAGAGCCTTCACTAAGGTGACAGGGCAGGTATGCAAAATGAATTCATGCGCTTTTTACAAATGGTCACACTGAGTTATTTCTCTGCCATTTACAAAATATAAGAGCTCACAAAATGTCAGCCGTGGTATTAGATTACCGGAGACCCAGAACGAATTTCGTGCACTCTCTCTAATGCTTTTATAATTTCGATTCTTCCCTTTATCTTCTTCATCTTAGAGTCTGGGCAAAGCACAGAGAGCCAGTTCGCTCCTCCAGAGGTGAAACACTGCAGGAATATTGCACAGCAGCTGTAGCATGAGATAGGACGCACACCAGTCTGACAATAATCGCTCATCCTTCCAGTGTCCTCCAACAGAGGTCATCACTCTTACACTCAAAGAGTGACTTTTCTTTTTATTCCTCTACAAATCTCGTGGTATTCCTCTGCAGTGACCTCTCTACCTTTATTCGTCCTGAGCGCAGCGGCAGTGAACTGGTTAAGCTCCTCCTTCTCCTCCCCTCCGTGCTCCGCCTCCAGGATCTGGCTTTAGACCAGTGGAGCGAGAGAACCAGCACTGCTTGGACATAAAGGGATGATTGTAGCTACCCAGTGACATGGAAGCAAGTAGTTCTGATGAAACTAAAAAGTCAGTTTCAGGGCCTGTGCGCATCTGAGAGAGAGAAAAAAAAAGGACAGCAGAAACTGAGTCGGTGAGCTCGAGCTGCTTCAGCTTAGGCAAGTAAGGGCAATATGAGAGGGCTCAAAGCCGATTACAATAAACCAATGAGGAAGCATTAAGCAACGCAGCTAATTATGCCTTTAACTGTAGAGGGAACTGTTTTCATTCCTGGGAAGGGACTCTGCTGGTGCAATTTTTAAGGTGGCTACACACTACAAACCTTTTTCGATAGAGCAAATGCTTCAGAGGAACACTTGTGTTTTCACGTGTGGTTTAATGCAAAATCACAAAAGCAATTTAAGCACAGCATAGCAGATACTAGTATCAAAACACAGGGTAGCTAAATAATCATTAATAAACTCTGTGATTTTAAGTGGGGGATTGTTGAACTGCTTGTGAACTTTTGACTACAGCAAGGAATCACACTAGAGTGGGATGGGACAGCTGTCTATGCAGATTATGCAAATTGAATCCCAATAGGCTACTGAGTCACTTGACTGCTATGACAAGTTATTACCAATAACTCATATATTGGAATGCAATGATTTAATATGATATGTCCTCCACTCTTATCGGCAATCCAGATAAAGACGCCTGAAAAGCCTTGAAATGAACAGATGCTTCATTTCAGACCGAAAAACACCCAACATGAAGTTAACTTTATTTATTTCAATAAAATCAATCACTACTGAGAACAACTTGTATAAATTTAATGTAGATAAAGCATTCTGTAAGTTTTTTTTTTTTTTTTCAGTTGACCAGAAAGACTAGTATTCCAGGACTTCCTGTTTCATTTGGGTAAAAATATTACATAATACACAAGCGCTAAGCCCTTCTTCAAAATGGGAGGCACAAGAGAAAATGCCATTCAACTAGGTCACATATGTACTGGGAGGTTAAGAAAATTTATTAATCTCCAATAATCATGAGGAGCTGAGGAGTTCAGACCAGTAAAGTGTCTTAGTGGCAGCATCATGTCAAAGTGGATATTTTGATGCAGAAGGAACTGGTGCACTTCACAAACAGAATCATAAGGAGAGCACGCTATTTTTTTAAAATAATTAAACAACAACTCAAGAATTAAGTCAAGAAGGTAAAGTTCGGCCAAATTTGTTACAAATAAGCTCAAGTACAACAAAGTCATTTGGTGTGACCATCACAAAAACCCTGAAATCAATCAGGGTTTGTGAGCAGAGATGAAAAAGTATGCTCTATCCTAAATAACCTGAAGGAGGAAAAGCTTTGTCGTATTTAAAGATCAGTGTGGGGAAAAAGGGCTATACATCTCTTTTTATACAGCGTATGTATATATCTTGTTTTAACTGGAAGGCAGAGGCGATTTTGTAAAAATATTAATTCTTGCTTTGTAATTTTCTCTCCCACTACATGTAATGTATGCTGCTGTAACACAGTAGCATATCAACATTTATATTTTCTTATATAGGTTTTAAGTCCACAATATATAAGTCACAAAGGCAACGAGTAGGTCAAAAAGCCCTTTGATTAATTTGACTTTATTACCAAGCTGAAATAGCAGCAGGCTCCAGTTAAGAGTCCTTGAATATAAAGGGAACTCAGGCAGTACTGATAAGATTGTGTCATCTGGCTTGCAGGGCTAAAGTGACGTGTGCTGCCTGAGAAAGGAAAAAAAAATGGATGGCAGGATGTGGCTACTATTAAGCAGGTAATGGGATCCATCCGAGATGCATTAGAATCAGTCAAACACAACCACACTTCGGTTCTGTTCAAATGACTGTCACAATCACTGCGGATGCACACCTTCAGGTGACAAAAAAAAAAAAAAGAAGAAGAGAAAACTGTCTCTGGCTGTGCAGGCAGTTACCCAGAAGCTGTGCCTGGCTCAGGTATGTGCTCTGTCCTAATCGTGACGGCTGTGAGAGTGGCAGCGAGAGTGAGAGCTGTCAGCCTCTCCTCACAACAAATGTGCTCGAATGGAGACAGAGAGGAGCGAAGTGGGAGAGAGGGGAGAGGAGGGAAAGGTGCCGAGGTCACAGACAGAACCTGTGACCCAGTTGTGGCCACACCAGCTGTTTCTCCTCCACTGCCTCCCAACCACCACTATCTCTCTAGACCACATCCTGCTAATTGGCCCATGCTACTGTGTGTACATACACACACACACGCAGACAAATGCTTTATGTGGAACCTGCTAAAGAACCGTGAAAAGGCTAGTTCCTGCTCAGAAAGAATGTTTCTGTAGTTGTGCGATGATTGATATGTACAGTGCCTTGCAAAAGTACTGAAACCCATCAAACTTCCACACATTTTGTCACACTACAGCCAGAATTCTCACTTGTTTCATGTAACTGATGTAACCTTGCTGATCTGAGCTGAAAGCGTCTGCAGATGAAGTGGCAAGATATGTTCTGGTCAAAATTGGTCAAAAAAATGAAGCCTTTACACAAAAGTGGCAGTCGTTTAGAGAAAGAAATAAGTCGTCCCGCCACATGTTTTCATGTGATGAAAACATGAATAAAAATAAAAAACAAAAAAAAAAAACTTACTGAATCTGAAAAAAAAGTCTGGAAAA
>NW_015113458.1:220279-225259 GCF_001443285.1 Poecilia latipinna | reverse complement strand
AAAAAAAAAAAAAAAAAAAAAAAAAAAAAAAAAAAGCTCCCCTGGTCTTGAGCTTTTATAAAAAAAAAAAAAAAAAAATATATATATATATATATATATATATATATGTGGAAAAAGACTAACCCCCCTAAACCCACCATCACCACAGTGATGAAGGCAGGTGGCAGCATCATGCTGTGGGAGTTATACACAACGAGGAGATATAGAGCTACACAGATATTTAGCCAAAACTGGAAATGGGCTGATTTGTACCAAAGTATATCCATGTGTTATAATGACCTAGTCAAATCCCATGCTTGAAATCCATTGGGAATATGGTGCAAGACACCCTCCAACTAATCAGACTGAGCCGAAATCAATGTCTTATTGTGTAAATGTTTAACGCCCAAAAGATCTTCCGTCTGCAGTTACACCAACAGTTAGCAAAATTTTTTGCTAAATCTGCATGCCACACTTTTCAGTTTTTCACTTCATGATTACATGTTACTTTGCGTTTGTCTTTTGCGTCAATGCCATTAAGATACATTGCAGTTTACGGAGGCAAAATAACAAAATGTGAAAAATCCTAAATTAGTGGATTTAGGGAAAAAAGGTGTATTTTTGCAAGCTTCTGCGTACGTTAAAACAGATTTCCCAGAAATATTAAAAGTCGGCTGCACTGCCACTGTGCAGGCAAATGTCCCCCTCTGACATGCGTATGTGCTAACAAACAGAAAAACACTCCGACTGACTGAGTGACAGACCGTCATGCCGACCGCCACCATGATTCTATGAAGGGCAAGCTCAATTAATTGGTGTCTCCGTGTGCGGGTAAGTTCTCCGAGCGGTGTGTGTGCAACGATAATGGTAGGTTGCACTGACAGGCAGGTTATTTAATAAATCCTGGAATGTGAAAGTCAGAAAGGAAGGACACACACTCAACATGAAGAGCCTCCTTTTTTTTTTTTTTTTTTAAATATATTTTATTTCTGCTCCGTATCTCGTCAGTCACAGCCCTCAAAACCTACTCCGATTGTCTTTCAGCACTCAAATCCGCTCACCCGTGCATACGCTTAGCCCTAATTGCGCGCCCACGTAAATACGGTTAATCGTCGGCACGCTCCCGCACGGTGACAGCAGCGCGGCTAACACACTCCGAGCGTGCATGAGCGGGCTGTGAAACGTGCTCGAGATCTCGCTCAATCAGTCTGATTTGTTTGTTTCCTCCTAAGCGTTTGAGGATTCCTCAAGGAGGAATAAAACTTTGTATAATCAAGTCAATTATGTCATTCAATCAAGTCGAAAATCATTTGGAGTCCCTTCTAACATCCATTGATTGCAAAGTCATGCTGAATATTTGTTCGCCGCCGTTCTGTCGTCACAATAACCCCGCCGTCGCTTGAAGCCGCAGACCCGGGGACGCGGCGAGGTCCTGAACTCGCTTTTGCAGGAGAAGAGCGAAAACAAAGTCCTTCACCTTGCACTTTTCCAGTCAAGAAAATACCTGGGATTTATAAAAGGGTGAGGAGGGGGGAGAGTGAGCAAGAAGTGTACAGTGCCTGAACAAAAGGGGAAAGAAAAAAAAACGTTCAATTAATTTATAAGAGCTCTTTTGTCTCCTTCAGGACATGGTACATTATGTGCCTGTGAAAAATCCATCCTTACTAAAACTCAAGGTCAAGTGTTGATGTTGCACAGAGTGGATCAGCTGAAGGTGACCTTGACTGATGTGGAATATGACATGAGGGAAATGGATCTCTGCTTGGTGTGGGGAAATTATCTGTGAAATGCTGCCACTGTATCAAAGCCTGTTTGTGTCTGCATACAAGCCGGAGAGCATGCGCACACGGCGAGGGCGCGCACATCTGTCGGACGGAGTGTGCAGAAACCGCGAGCGTGCCGAGGTGGCACGTAAAAACGTGCCGCGATGTCACAACTTTCAGCAGGGATTCCAGTATTAAGCTTTGTTTGATTCTGATGTCACACTTGCACAGTTACTGGGAGGGTTGGTCATGGCAGCTGGTTGTCATTGCTTGTTTGCTCTGTAAGCACAATGCATTTTGTTGACCAGGCATGGCAGGCTGTGTGGAGATACAGTCACATCTTCAGCTGTTTGCTTGTCATAATTTGTCTTTTTTGTTGTTGTTGTTGTTGTTGTTGTATTTGTCTTATTGTGGGAGAGCATCCAAACTGATGTCGTTGGCTGCTGTAAAGAATGAGATACGGAGTATTCTGCTGGATTAACAGAAGGTGCTCCCACACTGACTATCCACAGGGGACGGGCAACGTTAGTCTGCTATAAATCTCTACTTCTTACTGGTGAGTAACAGTGTAATAATATCCTCCAGGAAAAACTGTGACTTTAATGCATTCCATCAGGCTGCTTATTATGAAAACAATTTGTGCTTTTTAGAGCAAATTTGTTTTTTTGCCGATTGGCGATTGGGTGAGGAATGTATAACTTTATCTACTTGTATATGAAAACATTTGCCATGCTGCCATTTAAATAATATAGAGATTATTACAGATGTTACTATTGTACCTTTTGGAGTGTTGAATGATATCTGCTCATGAAAAGCCTTTGGCCAGAAACATGATGCACGTTGCTACCCAACCGTAGTTTTAAAAAACACCAACAAGTGGGGGATGGGTATATAGCTTTATGTTATTTTTTTTTAAGCTGGGAAATTGCAAGAAAAATAAAATCTTAATGTGGAATTTTAATCTGAGCTTCCTCTTGCAAAACCAAAACTGCTGTTATCACCAGGCAAACAGAAATCATTGATGTCATATTGGACCAAATTTTTCTAAGGCTAAATACAGAAAATCTCCATGTGCAGCAACAAATACAGCTGTTGCTTTTTTCCTTTCTTTTTTTGACAGTGCAGTCTACTAACTCCAGTGCTGCTGAGATTTTGCCAATGTCACATCAAAGCAACACCAGTAATCATTGTAAAAATAGAAGCGATTTGAAGGATATCTAATTAATACTCTTAAATAATCAGACAGACATGAGTCAGTCCCACAGCAGCTAAAGCTTCTCAGCAGACAGCTGAATTCAGACACCCATTATCCATCAGCAAACAAAGAAGAAGAAACAGCAGAATGTCACAGAGCTGTCGCCAAATTTATTCGGAAAAATTTTGAAGCCATTTATTATGGTGGAGTCGCATTAAACTATGCTCTGCCAACTGCTATTAACTGTTAACTCATTTCTCTGTTGGAGGAAAAAAAAAAAAAAAAAAAAAAAACCTTTTAAAAGCTGAGGCCTTAAAAGCTTCACAGCCATCAGTAAAACCATCATTTTCTGCGCATGCAATGGAATAAAAGTTCAGTTTTTCGCAGGCAAGAAACAAAAAAAGCAGCCTTACCTTCCCGAACTGTTCAAAATACTGCTTCACATCTTCCACTACCGTGTTGGCCGACAAGCCACCCACAAATATTTTCTTTGTTCTTGTGACCATCTGGAAGGAGAAAGGGTGAGAGGAGAAGATGAGTGACGAGACTTCAAATGCATTGCACAACCTTTAATGAGGCGCCAAAACACACTGAGTGAGCAGCACCTGCGATGATGGATGGCGAGAACGCGGAGATTCACACTGCAAAGTTTCAAAGACAATTCGGTGGTGTAGTGCCGCTTATCTAGCCGGGTTGTAAACACTGAAGGTTACAGCTTCGTGCAAGAGAAGCCATGACAGACATTCCGCCTTTTTCACATTTTTACAAAAAAAAAAAAAAAATCTTTTGGGATATTTTAAAAAAAAATATTGTAAAAAAAAATTTAGCTAAATTCATTTTGAGCAATAAACTATTTTTGAAGGATCGAGTGCTTTCTTGCCATCTTTAGTTCCCTCTACAGATGGATTGGGATCTAGTCTGGGTCCAACAATGACAACACAACACTCTAAATATAAATCTGCATAAAAATCTATAACATTTGTCTTGACCGGGATGTGACGTAGACCACTTTTCAAGTTTTGAAACGACTAAACAGAAAACTGGCCCCTTGCTGAGCTAAACGTCTCCAGTTTAATCTTTGAAGTTTCCATTTATGTTTTTGGAAAAATTTCAAAAAAGAAATGGTGATAATTAAAAAAAAAAAAAAAAAAAAAAAAACACGGATAATTTATGGACTTTCAAAAAACAATTAATGAGTGCTAGGAGATGGAATCAGAGTGCATTAAAGGCTCATTTAGCTTCAAACGGGAAGAATATTAAGGATTATTACCCACAGCATCTGAAAGGGCACAAACATCTGCTGCAGAGCACATGCTAAAATTAGGGGGGCAATTTCTCTGGGATCTACACCAGTATGGGTGGAAAAACCTGTGGGGGGGGAGGGGGGTTGACTTTTCTTTTGTTGTGCACAGGGCTGCCTCCATCAAAAACCAGACAGAGAATTGCAGATAAAATTAGAATTAAGTTATAAATTCTTTTTTTTTATTAAAAGCAACTACAATATTACCCCAACATCCGACTTCAACCCTTGTCGGCAGAGGTGTTCGTTTTCATGCCACACATTCTCCACGGGACTTTGGCTTTCTTTTTGCACCTTTTCTATGAGCCAAGATGTTTTGTCGTTTCATCTTCGACTTCGCAATTATGCGTTTTATCCCCCCTCCCCCGTTGCTTATCAAATAAAGTCCCCATAAAATTCATTAAAGTTTGAAATGCACTGGATACTTCACACAGCCTGCTGGTATAATCAGGAATAATGATAGGAGAGACTAAATGACAACTTCCACAACAATAATTGTCAAAACTGATGGTCTATCTGGCTAACTTGTATTCCTTGCACCTGTTTGGCAAATACAAACACAAAGACAGAAAAGCATGCATTACTGTGCAGTATTTTGCTTCCAAATGACACTTTGCCCAATGAAATATTTTCCTCGTCTCTTTGGAAGCCTATATTAAGAGATTGAGAATTCACTGATACGATGAAGCATATAATGATGCTTGATGCTCTGTAAGCTTGCAGACAAAAAAAAAAAAAAAAAA
>NW_015113458.1:108770-217238 GCF_001443285.1 Poecilia latipinna | reverse complement strand
CTGAAACGATGAAAAATATAATGATTTTTTGTGTCCTGTAAGGTTGGAAAAAAAAAAAAAAAAAAAAAAAGCAGCAGAGAAAGTCAAAGCTCTGATCTCTCCTGGTTCGCCTGAATCAAACAGAAATAAATGATGGGGGCAAGATAAACATACTTAAGAGATGCCCAGCAAACAATCAGGACGGCTGAGGGAGAGAGCCTACCTTGATCAAAATGCTGACCGAAACACTTTCGATATGAAAGCAGCTTAACACGGAGGAAAAAAGAAGCAACGTTCAGCGAGTGCTGAAGTAACCATCTGTCAAGAGCTTTCCAGGTGCTCGCAGTCTCACAGCGCATAAGCCTGCACATATGCACACAGCCTCCCACACATGGACCTCTCATACAGTCCTTTGCTTTTATTTTTGTCATTAAAAAACAACAACAATGTTTTATTACAAAACAGCAAATGAATAAGCAAGACAAGTAAATAAAAGCATTTTACTTGAAGGTATTGTGTTTTTCAAACAGATCTTGTGATGGATAAAAAAAAAAAACATGGATTCTCAGTATTATGCTTTTTTCTACCTCAGTATTCAGATGTAAAAAAGAGTAAAGGATGAAAGCCCACAGCGCAGATCTAAGGGATGGAGATGCAAGATACAAATGCTGTAGACGCTGGCCGGTTCCCTGAGTGAAAGGTTTCAAAATGAAAGACTTGATATTAATTTAGTAAAATGTTTTATATTGTAGTTCACAAGAACATGTCAGAGCACTTTACAAAACAAACAGATTTAGGGAAAAAAAAGAAAAAATTGGGATTGTTCAAATGGTCTTGATATGATTTGAGAGAAAGTACCTCAATGAACGAATGAGCTGTTGGTTCTAAAGAGCATAAAGTGAAGCAGCACAGCCCTTTGCCCATATGTCAAACAGCTGGCTGAAATAAAACTCCTAGATTTATTCCCAATTTTGAAGGAAAATATATCCGACTGTTTGAAACCAGGAGATCTTATGCTCTCTCTAAGAAGGTAAACAAAAGTGATTTCAAAGAATAACTTTCATTTTTGGCCTTGAAAATATGTCTAAAGATCTCTGACCTTTGAGTGCAAAGCAGAGAGTAAAAGAGATGAAGAGGCTACAATGTTGGACTGACCGGCCGACACAAGGAACCCAGAAAAACAACCTGGAAGTTCTAGTTGTGATAGACGAGTATTGTTTACTGCAGGTCAGCAGTTCAAACAGATGATAACCACAGTGGGCGACATCTCTAAAAATGTTCTTTGCTTTGGACAAAATAAGCCTGCTGGCGATGTTCAAAAAGAACAGAGGAGGACATCCAATAATTCTCTCTGCAGACTTGATTATTCTTTATAAAGCTTTTTTTTTTTTTGTCCACCGCAGAAATACAGTATGTCATAGTACTATCCTACTAACTTACTCTCCTACTAGGAGTAAATATGTATAAAACTTTGCCTCCTTCTCCAGCATGATTGTAATTAAGAATCGTGTTTAAGCTTCAATATAAAACGCTTTTTTACTGAAACCGCTGCTAAATTTAGCCTGTATGTATTTATTTTTGCTTTAATCAATTAAACAAATGAAATAATAGAATTAAACAAATCATTGCAACTTAATTTGCTGTTTTTTCATGCCATGTACGAATTTGTTATTCCTACTGTTGTCTTCCCTGTTTTAAATAAAAGTAAAATTAACACTGGGAGATTTGGGTATTTTTGTTCAAGGTTATATTGTGTTAATCTCATATTGTCCCATGCCTAATTCAGACAAAAACACACATTTTTAAAGCAACGAATTGTCTGTTAAAGGACTAAACACTAAATGTTACCCTGGTCTGTACACCAGTTTCATCCCAATGAGCACCGAGCAAAGGGCTTAAATATGTAAACGCTGCTTGTGAAGTAATTAGAAATGGCATACAGGTGTCTAAATATGCTTGACCTTCTCCGAAAATCAATATACAGCCGAGGCAAACAGACCACAGACTGAGTGTACAAATATTTCAGACACACAACGTGGCTCTTGGGATCCAGTTAAATATGATCACATCCAAATGACTTTTGCCATCACTTGACTTTTTCCTCGGCCACAAGTCGACACTTGTAAATGTTTCCACGGAGCCGTATCAATTCCACACATTAGCGTGCTAGAATGGAGCTCACATTCTAACAAGGTCGTGTCAGCTACATGGTAAATGTTAGCCGGAGTACACATGCCAGCTTCCAGTGTTCTCCGGCGTTGCCATGGCAGTGATAATCCCCAAACAAATCTGAGGCTGAGCGAGGTCAGTTTAGGTCGAGGAAAGCTGAGTCAAGACTGACGATACAAACCCTGAGCCTGACAGGCTGGGGCTGATATGTCACCAGATCAATGAACAGAAAAATACACTAAGTTGTTTCTGAAACCATTTCTACTCTGTAAAAAAAAAAAAAGAAAGAAAGAAAGAAGGAAGGAAGTGAAAAAAAAGCTCTTCCAATAATGTTTCGTTTTGCTGCAGTGGTTGACTTGTAGACGTGCAAAATTATCAACTTATAAAGTGGACAGGATTTTTTGTTCTTTATTCATTTATTTATTTTTGCAGATTAACACTGGCCAAGACTCAGCGGCGGCAGAATCCCCAGCGCCCCTCCTCCTTCCGACATCATCACCCAGGCCTCGGGGGTTATCAGCACTGGATGCTGCCGCCGGCAACCCCACGCCAGACAGCTGCTGATAAAGCGGCTGTGTGACTATTTATCAACATCAATCACTTTTATCATTGCCAATCTTTGGGAAATAAATAAATGAAAATGAACAAGTCGGTGTTCATCTCTGCTTCCCTCTCCAGATCAGCTGCATGTCCTGGTTCCCTTCCGGGGCCACCCGTCCCTCTCTGGTCATATTTCAGATTTTCTCCATCGAGGTGCGACCAGTCAAGCTCTCAGCCTTGTCTTATTACTGTGTTGACATGTGAGCTCAACTGCTGATAGGATTCCTCGGCTCATGGGGCAACAAAATGACTTTATTTTTCTCTCAATGGTGGCTACTAATACAAGGAAAACTCATGCCAGTTTTATAAAAAAAAAAAAAAAAAAAATCTTCAGTGGCCTGTCTGTATGTATAAATTGCTGTGTCTAATCTTATGTCGCACCAGGAGTTAGAGCAAGAAAAGATATTTTAGAAGTACTGTTCTC
This sequence comes from Poecilia latipinna, assembly GCF_001443285.1. Taxonomy (NCBI): domain Eukaryota; kingdom Metazoa; phylum Chordata; class Actinopteri; order Cyprinodontiformes; family Poeciliidae; genus Poecilia; species Poecilia latipinna. The sequence continues at coordinate 214,066 of NW_015113458.1, read as the reverse complement.
TCCACTAAATCTACGTACGTATTATGCAAGTGTGGCTAAAACTGTTAAAATTTTTACCCTGATTGGTCAAAACGAAATCAGAAAACCAAAACCACGTAAAGTCCCAGAGGGTTAGAGCCCCAGTTAAACGACATTTAACTGAAGTCCTAAAAGGGGTGCAGGTTTTAATGTTTTTATCTTTTTTTTTTTAAAATCTTTTTCAAAATGTCTCTCTTTCTCACTGTTTTTTCAATGTCACATGCTGCTTTTATTTTAATTATGTGAAGCACTTTGAAATGCCTTGCTGCTGAAATGTGCTATACAAATAAAATTTGAATGATTGATTGATTGATTGTATCGTTGACAGAAACACTCTTCAGGATAGAGGTCGCTACTGAGTGAGTCGGTAACAGCTAAGTCAGGACAGATGCAACAAGATGCTTAAAAGAAAACTATTTTCTACAATGACATTTTGTGGTTCATTCAATCTACAAAAGCGAGAGAGAGCAGGACTTTCAGCAGAGAACAGGAAGGCAGAATGTAATACACCAAAATTGCTGTGTTTTGTTCTTTTTAGCTTTCAACCTGTCAGAAACATTTTGGACTTGGAAATGTAAATATTTTGGAAATCTCAGAGCTACAGCTAGGATCTAAGGTATGTCAAATACAAACAGACAAATACACTTTTTTTAATTGCAACAATGCTGAGGGTCCGGTTTAGAGTAACTATTTACATTACAGCTGCGCCATTTTGAGTTTTTGAACAACGGAGAAATAAATGTGAAATTTTTCTCTGCTACCCTTTCAGCTTCCGACGTTCCAACTGTTTCATATACAATTTGTAAGTTTTCCAAGCACCTATTTGCTTCACCAAAGCCTGGAGAGTGTAAAAAAAAAAAAAAAAAAAAAAAATCAAAGGGCATGAAGAAATTCATGACAATTCACAACAGCATCTAAAAATCCTTCCAGATTTGAGGTCCATGATGGGGCCTAAACATTTTGTTTTAAGTGTGGGGAAGAATATAAATCAATTTGGGAATACATTGAGGGTTGTTTGAGTATGTTTAACCCAAAAAAAGGCTCATTTAGTAGAGTGAAACACTGAATTAAATTCAACAGAAATAACTGGCCTACTTTTAGCAATCCCTCCAAAGTCAATGACCAAAGGAGCAGAGGTGCCACCAGGAAGGGGAGGCCAGATGAAGGCCCGCTTATAATTTTAGGGTCTCACACCAAAGCTGAAAGTCGTAGAAGAATTTCAAGACTTTTATTGTGCGGTCTTCTAGAAAAAGGCACTGAAATATGTTTCAAAGCACAAAATTGAGCACCTGTTTGAGACTAATGTTGCTAATGGAGGTTTGATTTAAACTTTGCTTAACCTTTTTCTCCCCACGCATTAAAATACTGTATTTGTTTGACCTTTGTCAACCAATTATGACTGATGACCAATTATGAAAAGACTACTGTGACAATGGGACCACTGGTTTTTTCTTCAAACTTTTATCATACTCTTTATTGTCAATAAAAAGCAAATGTTTCCAATGATTTCCTCATATTTCTGTCCATTTAATATATTTTAACTAACACTAACAACTGGATCACATATTTCCCATAATTTAAATTAGAGCAGCTATTTGTTCAAACAAGTAGCAAGTGCAATAACACCAAGAAGATTGGATGAAATGACTTTAATTTGACACAGATCATTATACATTTTAACAAATGCAGTTTTCACTGAAGCCACTGGGGAACCGAGAATTCCCCACGCAGCATTTAAAGCAACATTAGTTCTGATCATTTGGCTTCACTTCTTTCAAGAATCCATCTCCGCAACAATCCAAGCTGACAGCTTTAAAAATGGACCATTCCTCAACCCACTTTTTTTTCCCTTTAACCTAATTCAACATGTAGTTATTTTTGCACACCCCTAAGAGACAATAGGGAGGGTTATCAGTGCGCATGAGGAAGTTTGTGAGTGTCGACACATGAATGTGTTTTTAATTCTCTCAGAGCTCCAAGCTGGGCGTATATGAATGGCTACACAAATTACTGCCCCAGTGAATTTGTCGTGAAAATAAAAGGCCTACTGTAGTAGAAAGCTTCAGGTGTTGCTTTGTCAACACTTGTTAGCTGATTTTAACAATGCCATACAAGACAAATTGGCAATGACTAGAAATGGCTTATTGGAGATAATAAAAAAAGCTGCAGAAATTTGCCCCTAAACACTTTAAAATCAGACAAAAGAAAAACATCAGATGAAGACTTTGTAGAGGCCAAATCAATGTCTGGGGTTGAGAGAATTTGGCAAGACCTAAAACAAATTGACTGAACTACAACAAATCTGGAAAGAAGAGCAAGTCAAAATTCCTTTACAAAAACTATTTCCAATTTCACTTAATGGCAATTATTCCCGTTCATTATGTATTTAGAGTAATTACCTTCTCATATATGGAGAGGCTGGAGTGGAGAGCCACTAAATTCTCCAGTCTTTGAATTATAGTCAGTTTATTGTAAAGCAGCCAACAAGTTAAACATCGGAGGCTTAAAAATCCTCAAAAAATAAATAAATCTGAATTTATACCCCATTAATAAAAAATTATGTTATAAAAAGAGTAAAAACAGAAACCTGAAAATTAGTATCCATCTCAAAAGTATTTAGCTGGCTGCTGAAGAGGATGCAGAAGTTAGCACAAGAAGAAGCCTTTGGCTATTACTAAGCAATCATGCTAAGTGAATATGAAAATATTAATACATATATGTATTACATGAATTGCCTGTAATTCCTTCTATTACCAGATTGGAACGATATGCAAGAAATGAAAATGTTAACCCTGAGAACTGTACAGTCCAATCCTTGAGTCCAATTATTATCCTAAATAAATTATGTTTGAATTAGCTCGACTGTTTCAGCATGGCCTGAAGGAGGAGCCAGCTGAAGAGAACTTAGACAGAGCCAACACTTTGCCCTTCGTTCAAAGGTAAATGACTAGGATGATAATAGCGATCGTTTATTACGTGTGAATACAAATCACACATCACTTGAAAAGCAGTTGTGTTATAAAGTGTCCCAGTAGAGCCGTACCCATGTGTGACAGCACATGCAAAACTGGTGAGTAAATATATGCAAAACAAACAGCAGCAGTCTGGCTACCCTCCACTCACTGGTCTGTGTCAAAGAGCAGACAAACAAGCTTGGAACAAATGTGTGTAAGTGATGCCTGGTAAAGTTGCCACAGATCAGTCTGATTTCACTTGTATGGCTCAAATGCAGACTTCCCTCCATTTCGAAGCCCTTTTAAAGACGGCCACATGTCTCCCGGCCTTTTACTGTATAAAAGTTTCTTCCTACGGTGAACTATAAAACTGAAGGCGGTTGTGAGTCGAGCAAGTTGGAAGAAGAAAAAGGGAAAAAAAAATCCTCTAGCTGATATTGCAACCTACAGCATTATTGTTATCTGTGATTTTCAAATTTCAATAAGTGGAAGCAAACAAAATTCAGAGAGCCACTTTTGTGCGCCGACAAACAGCCATTAGTGTTTAAAACATGCGCAGAAAGCAAAGAATGCAGAGGCATGGATGTTATTAACTCGGCAAGCAGAATATAAGAGGAGATTAATATACTGAGAAACAATATTTAAGTAGGAGAAAAAGCAGGCAGAGCGGAGGGGAAAAAATGTTTAACATATTTATGCAAATCCTGACACTTCAGTTGTGGTGCTGCAAGTGTGTGCTTTCTAAATTGTTTCCAAAGAGAGAAGGCAGTGACAGATGGTGACAAAGACAGGTAAGCTGATATCACTTCTGACGAGTGTAGGGAAGGAAGAAAATGTTTATTCTTAGATCGTAGATCACTGTCTTCACCTCTCTCTGTCCAGATTGCTTTTAACACAAAAAGGCCTAGAATAATGACGCAGGCAGTCGACCAGTTCTAGACCGCACATCTGGGACCGCATCAGTTTTACAAGCTGCTGCTTTGAACAGCATAACACCTACGTTATTAGCAGAACACTGCCTGACAAGTTTCAGACGAGGCGCCTCGTCCTCGCCTGCACCAGGTGCACCGCAGTGAACTGGGTGTCCTGAGCTGCTCCTTTCTGTGTGTCACTGAACGGCTCCTGAAAGCCTCTGCAGCTGCATTTAAAGCCACATTCAAAAGTCTCCATGTGAGGATAAACTTAAAGAATAATTGGATGTGCATTCTAGGAACCTGGACTTCTCTTAAAGTGTCTCAAAAGACAAAGCCATTGTTATCTGTTTGTAAACAAATGGAAGAGGATCCTGTGCACTGAAAAAAAAACAACACACAAAATCTTTCACTTTTGAACTAGTTTGTTCAAACATCGTAGTAAACTAACTTAAAACTTTTAAGCAAGATTTTTAAGCAGGAGTTTTTTTAAGTCAATATTTCCTTAATATTGTTGAAAAAGTACTAGTTCCACTGGTAGATTGCTCCACTTATAACTACCACGTTTTCAGCAATATTAAGGAATGGCTGACTTAATACAAGCTAATATAGCTTGCCCAAAAGTTATTTGTAATTTAGGTTTTTTGCATTATGTCAGGTGTGCTAAGACATTTCCACTAGAAACCACAAATGCTTTGTGAGATTTTGTGTTTTTGCAATTTGGTCATATGAGACCAAAATGTAACATTTTTAGAAACTCCTACTAGTTTCCAAATCTAGAACAAACTTAGAAAGTACCATCTAGTCAACAACCCAGAACAAGAATCAAACATGGAGAAACAACATTTAATTTGATCAGAACAAGAATAAAGAGAAAACCCTAGCAGTTTATAAATTATGGACTACTTATTCTTATTAAACATGGGGAACCAATATGTAGTTTTATACTTTCATCTTTTTGTCTTTGTTTTGTTGTTTGTTGTTTTGTTTGCATTTCCCTCTAATTCATGTAATCCACGGTGATCTGTCTTGTTGCTGAAAATACGCTATATAAATAAAATCACCTTACTTGCAACGACCCTATGTGAGGAATGAAAACCAACGCTAAAGGCCACTGTGAAACATGGTGGCGGCAGCATCATGCTTTGGGGCATGCACTCATCAGCAAGGATAAGGAAGCTGATCAGTCGACTTGCTGCAGGGAACAAGCCAAAAGAAAAACCTTGCAGAGGCTGAACATTAACCTACAGAATCACTATCCACACGAGTTAAAAGCAAGTACGCATCGACTGACTTTATCCTCCCTCTAAAAATTAACAACGGCAGTGTCTCATCCCCGGCGGTGTCAGGTGCCCTGCAGTGAACTCCATGTCCTAAGCTGCTCCCACTTGGCTGCTCCTCTCTGTGAACCCTTCCTGAAAACAGCTGCCACTGAGTTTGAAGCTGCAGCCGTACAAACTCCTTGTGAGGGCAAGCTTAAACAACCGATCGCAGCCTGGACAATCTGTTAGGATTTTTAAAGCCTAAACATCTTCTTTTTTTTTGTGTCTTCTTTTTTTTTTTTTTGGTACATGCAAGACTTAACATGCCTTTGAAAGGTGTTTTAGTTTTGGACCTTTAAATAAAATAAAAGGACGACAACACCTTTGGAAGTTGGTGATAATGTGATTTCGACAAGAGAGGCTGGTGATTTGTAGCCTAAAGTGAGATGGGGGTGAGGGGAGGAAATCAGCAAAAATTCAGCCTTAAAAGCTTTTCAAAAATAATGTATCAATCTGCTTAATAGATTGTTATTATCACTCACTTCAGGCTTCTCCCAGTGGACTGAAGCTGCTACAGTACAAGCCATTAAGAGTCAAGGAAAACAGGTATTGTAATGGGAGGTCACAGAGAGAACAGAGAAATAACGCATTGCCTTTGTTTTTGAGCTGCTGAACAGCTTCGGTAAAGTAACTTCATAATGCATCTTTTAACGTGCACACCTCTGTTCTTCTCTCTGTCAGAGCTCCAGCTCAGACTCTAGCCTCCCTCGTCTGCGCGGCGGAATGGCGTCTCCGATTTTCTTTTCCCAGATGTAAAATTTCAGACACAATTTCCTCTGCCGCCGTGGTCAGTCTGTGGTGATGAATCAAGGGCGGCAGCCATTTGCATAAATTTCCATTCTGTCCTCCCATATGTATCGCCCATGAACAGGGACTCCGTACAACACAGATTACGCGAGAAGCCTGCAGTTTGTTCTCTATTTTACCTGCATGTCATTGCAGGCCTTTTTCTCAAATGACCTGATTCAAATACTCTGGAATTCTGGGAGATTTTGATTTATTTACCCCGAAAGGCAATCACTGGCTGCTCATCCGCGTGCGTTTTCGTTCCCATTCTGTTGCCGTCTTTTTATTTGTAATTTTGATTTGCGGCTAGCATTCAACTGGTTTCCAAGCGCTGTGTGTTTTCTCGATACAGATGTGACGTGTTTGTGTGCCCGATTTATAACTCGTAAAATGAATGTATGTTAATGACATTTGGGCCTTGCAGAAGTACTTGTAGCATTTTGTCAATATTTAGACTCCAAATTTGATGCATTTCATTGGGGATTTTATGTGACAGACCAAGACAAAGTAGTGCATGATTGTTAGTTGGAAGGTAAAAGGAAGAACACATTTCTAAAGTGTTTACAAAATACAATCTGATAAGTGTGGCATGCTTTTGTACAAAGCCCCCATTACTCTGATAGCCAAACAAAGTGCTTTTGGAAATCAGAAAAGTTGGTCACATTTTATTTTTAATAGTTTTTTGGTTAAAATTTTGAATACCTTATATAGTTTTTGCATAACTTCAAAATTATTATCCATTTAATGTTTGTTTGTCATATAAAATACGAAATAAATATTGTGGACTTACAGTGACAAAAAGTAAAAAAAAAGTTGTATAAATACTTGAGAACAGCTTGTTGGTACTATTGTGGGATCATATTGGTCTCACTTCTAATGTTGAAAAAGAAACATTTAATAACTAGAAGGAGGCAATTTTAGGGATATAGAGATGATAGTATCATGCCAATTATCACATGGCAATTAAAAAAAATAAAATTATGACACTTCAAACCAGTGTTTAGATCCTAACATGAAGTTCCAAAAATCTTTCAGTGGTCAATATCTTTTGATTAGGAACTGATCAATGTGCAGAACTTTTCTATTTTTGTTTTTTTTTCATTCAAACAAATCTTATGCTTTTATAATTTATTCTGTGGTAAAGAATACTTTATTCCCTTTGTTTCCTTCGACTTCCACTTGTGTTTGATCCCGTCATGCTCCTGATTAACTGACCGTTTCTAGGTGCAAATAAGCTGTCAGCGGATCTTTCACCCACCAAAGCATGCGAACGCCCTTTGCCGAGTCAATTCTCAGACAGGTCGCATGAGCTCACACATCCAGCTACGATTAAAAGGTGTAAGCCTTTATCATAGCCCTTACCCGTCGCACATACAGACTAACAAACAGCTGTAAACACAGAATCCAAGCCCCACCACTCCCCCTGGCTGGAAGAAAGGAAGGAGACGGGGGATTTCGGTGTCGTTTCTCGCAGCTAAAAATAATGGGACAGATAGAAAAACGTCTCGCGCCTTGTTGTATGAGCCACGATTGTTTTCTGTTCTAGCAAGGGGATATAATTGCCGGCATTCAGATCCCGACAGTGGTCTCGTTCATAAGCAACTAGAAAGCACCAGAGAGCATCTGTCAATGCACTGTAGTATGATCAAAGGCCTAGATGTTGTGCAGGCACGATCAACACACACACACACACAAACTCACATACGCATACATGTGAAGGGAAAACATGGCCAGTCCAGGTAAACACTGCCTTGGCTCATTTGCATCACCAGAGCTGACTCACAGAGAGAAAACACGGCCAATAAACAACAAACAACAGCGCATTCACTTTTGCTTTAGAGGGCACTCAGCACAAGGTAGAAGACAGAGGAGGAGCATGCGCTGGGAAAGCGGGACTAGATCATCGCTGAAAAGCTCAGCGATTAGCTGCAGCAAAGTCTGAGTCCGACTACGAGTTAAGTGCGAGGGGCGGCTGCTGGTCCTGGTCCAGGTAGTGTCCTTTTAAAAAGTGGTCCAATCTCAGATCTAGTGTGCATAAATAGATCTGTAATTGCTTATTACAATACAATTAGAGCAAAGGAGATGAGAGAAGGAAAGATGCTTAGCGCAAATGTGGAGTGACAGGCCCGAGTGCCCAGAACCAGGATTACAGGAGCCGTTTGCACACAGACGCAAAGCATGAGCAATAAGCGAAAGATAAAGAGGGAGAAAGAAAAAACCGAGAGAGAGGGGGGGAGCGAGAGAGGGGACAGGAAGGGGGTGTTGGGGGTGGAGAAGGGCTGTCAAGTACAGGGCAGAAGCTAATGACAACTCTGGCTTCAACTTCCACAGACGTCTTTGAAGCCCGGCTCTGATCAGAGCCGTGATTGCCACCTCTGCAGGGCCACCACTCCTATATTAACCTACACTAACAGCTATTCAGTGAAAGTCACAGGCCCCCTTTTTCAGAAACCTGACTCCTGCCAGAGCCGGCCATCTGTGGAGTGGCCCCGAGAGGCGGCCAAGATGCGCGCATGTAGTGGGGGGGGGGGACAATGTTTGCATATGGCCTCGCTATAACAGTGACAGTCGAAGCTGAACACGGGGGCCGGTTAGAGCTGATTAGCCGCACTTCCCTCCTCAACGCGCTACAGTTATGAAGATTGATAGAAGCAGCTTAGAGCTGATTATGGGGCCCTGGAGATGCACGGGCTCATACCCCAAACAAGCGCGATCGCGGTGCATTCTCAATGAGCGAAACATGCAATCGCTCGGCACAGAGCAGGCATTAAGCAAGTGTTGTAGCAATGAGAGGCAAATAAGAGAAATGGACAATGCCAGAGGTACTCTTAAGAGCTTTCCAAAAATATGAATATTATGCTAATTAGATGCTTGCCTGTGGCCAAATCTAGGACATTTGAACGAGCTCGTCGCGAACATTTACCAAATTTCTAAGGCAATATATCGTGAACGAGGCTGGATATCTAAAATTCACTCCAGGGGTTATGAGATGCGGCATGCCGGGGGTCTATTTGGCACCAAGAACACTGAAATTAATCTCGTTTTCAAATGAAGCAGCCGTGCTTTGAGACACATTATGAAAAAATAAAAAAATACAGAAAATCTGTAATACTTATTATTAATAAAAGAAATCTGGGTCATGGGTCTTCTTGTGTTTAACGAGAATAGAAAGTATGCAGGCTGTTACCATTAAGAAATAAGACCGGATCTGCTTTAGATTGGTTTAATGGGGCAAAAATACAATGACGGCGTTAATGTTAAACACTTTAAGTCATTCTTAAAACTTTTTGTAATATTCATAAAACAATGACGTCCAATTTAAACAGCTTAAATTAGCTTTAGTTCTAGCATATTTAATCCATTTGTAAAACATAAGAAAAGGAGACATATTTCTTTTTTTTAGTTCAACAGAGTTACTACACTATACACATAGCCAACACATATTTCTATCTTTTAACTGTGCACCTTGTTTGAAATTGATCTTTATAATCACGTAACCTTTTCATCAAATATGCAATGATGTGAGCCAGACAGGGTAGAAAAACGCGGACCTCACACGGACTAATCCGCCTGACCTTTTAAACCCTCAGCAGAGGGCTGAGCAATTCTCGAGCAGCGGCTGACTCACTGACATAGTTTGGTGCTCCTCTCCTGTCCTGCAGGGCACACAGAGGAGGCAGAGGCAGGACCCTACTGCTTCCTTTAAAAGATTTTAAAAAACACATTAAGAGTCGGGCTTCGGGTTGTTGTTTTTTTCTTACTTTTTTTTTTTTTGAAACACCATGGTGCCTCTAAAGCTATTTTGGGTCTCTGCTGCCCCCTCCCTGTCTCTGAACATGCACCATGTTGATGGTTCACACTATGAACTTCACAAGGCTAAGTAAGTTAGGTGTGTTTGATTTGGAGAACCCAGCTGGAGAGATAGCTGGAGCACTGGGGCAGCCTTTTCTCCCCTCTAGTTACCTAGAAGAAAGATCCAAATATTATAAATTAATAATTGAAAATAAATGTGTTACAAAAGGTGGGACATGGACTAACTTCAGCTCGCAAATCTGGAGCAAAGACTTTTTTTTTTAATCTGCTGTTTTGTAGGTGGGAACATTTTGACAAAAAAGTGACTTTCTTTCAAAATGCAACAATTTCTGCAAAAAATAAACAAATAAATAAACTTTGTTATTTCATTTTAGGACAGTAGTAAAAGACTCGTCTGACTTTTTGACCCAGCAAGATTCAACATTTTTTTTTTTTTCATATTTTTCTTGCCATAAAATATTAAGATTTTATATCATCAAGGTTTAATAATATAAATGTTGCTGGATAATTTTATATTATCCAGTAACATTTAAAACCAGAATCTACAACATGATGTAATTACTTTTGTTAGCCTCAAAGAAGCATCAATTATTCCAACAGCAGCTAAATTAACCGTTTTATTTCAGTTGTGATAATTACACATGTTCATGTCAAATTTTCTTTAAATTATTTTGATTTTGGTACATACAGTCATTTAAAAACATAAAACAAGCAGCCTCTATATTTAGTAGTAATGCATTCATCAATCAGACAGTCATGAGAATCACCTAATATTTCCCTAAATCATCGCTGACCTGTAATCAGCAGTTTAAAAACACTAATTTTCTGCTCAATATCTGCAAAATGTTTTGAAATTAAATCCTCCCACCTTAATCAATAAAAACATCTTCTTGTGCCAAAAATTGCAACTTTTTTTTTCTTTTTCTTTTTTTTTCCAGTTAATACTTGAGATAAAACAAAGTTTACACAACTTAGGAGCTAAGGAATAGGACCTACATTTGATCTGAATGTTGGCCTTCAAAGAAGATTAGAAATTAGCATCTGCAAGAAAATGGCAGCTTGGTGCAGCCATAAAATTTACTAGAAAAGGGGTATAAAACCTATAATTAGCTGGGTAATCTGCTAAGACACCCAGTCTTTAGTCTGCTGCTGAACCGACACCCTGCTTGTTGCTTCCGAACCGGAAATTTTTACACAGAGTTGTTTTAAGAGTGATGGATGGGACTTCATTAATTTGCACTCAATGTTAGCTTTAAACAAGTGCTATATATTATTTTATTTTCACTTAATGGAGAGGTTGCATGCAGAAACAGGTAAGGAAGAGGCAGTGCTGGAGATTCTAAAAAAGAAATTTAAAACCACAGCAAATAGTTACTGTCTAAAACTTTGACATATGCTGATACCGCTAACCGGCCCGGATGATACTCTGTGTGCTATTGCAGCATAGGGGAAGGGTTTCTCTTCTCAAGGTTTCACAATTTCCAGCATGTCCTTTATCCTGCTGATGCATCAAATAAAGGCAGTTCATACTGTACAGAGTCTAAGGTCACCAGAGACTCATTTGTTACTTGTGATAATTTGGCTAGCAAATTTACTTATTGTATTCAGACAGCAGGATTTGTTTCTGTGCCAGGGCTCAGTGGAACATACGGAGGCTGGACAACAAAAACGGTGTTTCTATAGTTAATAATCTCTTCTGCTTGAGCTGCTTTGAGTGGCAGTGAGTTGATGTTTCCCTGCCTGACCCGTGACACCGAAACCAAACGTTAATTTTTGAAACAGGACCCCTGTCTTGATGCTGACGGTAAGCACTAGAGGGGTAAACAAATGGGATTTTAACTTTCAATTACAATAATGGCTTTTTGTGATAGGCCTTCACAAACCTTAACCTCAGCCCCCTCCACGAATAAACACACACACGCACAGCTACACCAACACCCAGCCATTGCCTCTCTATCGCTCCGTTTCATCCCCACACAAACACACACTAGAGAACACACATTGTTGGAATACAATGAAGCTAATCATTGTGCAACCTTCATCTCTTGAAATGTGGTCACCTGAGTGACAAGATAACAAAACAAGGAGGCGATAAGCAGGGGATGGTATGGCCACATAAACACAGGGCTATCTTTGTTTTTGTCCTCTGCCTTCTCATTCTGTGAAAGCAGCAGTGGTCAGCCCTGAAAGGCATCATCTCTGCAGCCCAGCTCGATGTCTTCCTGAATCCTCGACTTATTCTATTGACATTTTCACACTAATCAAACACTGCACTGCTGATTAAATTGACAATCCTTACAATGATGCAGTTTGGTTGGAGACATAAGTTTCTTACAAAAAGCTGAAAGTCAGTGTTTTCTCAGCGTCCTCCTGCTTCCTACATAAAACTATCTTTGCACAGCAAACGGGCTGCTTGCTGCTGAATAAATGATCAAAGGAATGTATAAATAATCCTTTTAGCCACAAATAGTGGCCATCGGAGCTCAATGCCAGGCAACTTAACTATACAGGCGAACAGATGAAATTGTTGCCTAAACAGATAGCAATTTGATTGAAAAAAAAAAAAAAAACATGGGAAATATCTACGTGGCATGATTTGTTTTTATTACAATTTAATATAAACACTGTTACATGAATAATACTTCATCCACTGAGGCTTCAGAATGATAAACTGTAAGTCTAATAATTAGGGGCGAATCAATTTATCAGCCGGCGGATAAATCGGTTTCCTTAATTTTGGGAGATTGGTGATCAGGTGATACTTACACATAAAGCTGATCTTGTCCACCGATCTCATCTACCTCAGAAAAGGTCTAAAAAATATCGACCACCTCTGCTCTGCCATGAGAGCGTTTTGACTGACACCCCGGCCTATTAGGTCACGTCGGCACATTTGCAGTTAACAACAGTCACCCTACTGTTGCCAGCAAAGCAACTTTGTTGCCATCGAGCAACGTTTCAGACAAAAAATAAAATAAAAAAATGGTATCGGCCAAAATCGGTAATCAGCAATTGACCATAAAACTGCAATCTGTGCATCCCATTTATAATTTATAAATTCATAGCCAGATTAACAACTCAGTAATATCATCTTGACAGGAAGGTAGTGATACATCCAACTAACTCACAGACACAGTTAGTATTGGTATTAGCATAATGCTAACTGACCAATTGTGTGTGGTTTGTCAATCTGTCATTTCCTTGGTACAATACTACTTAGTCCAAGTAGTATTGTACAGGTACAATAACACTGCCAGTTGAAATTTCTTCAGTGCTTCTACAATCACGATTTGTCAGCCAACTCGACAGGTCTTTATTATTCTAGGTTTTTATTATTATTGAGTTCCCATTTTGAGGATTACATCACTTCAAGATGGCAACTCAAGAACTACTTCCTTTCTTACTTCAAAATAAGAGCTTCAAACATAGATAAAAACCATGTTAAGCTTCAACTTTGACATGAACTCAACATCACAATAAGATCTACGTGACATGTTAAAATCTAGACCCAATTTTCAATTGTGATTAAAATAAACATTTTTAAACTATTTATTCCAGCTTACGTCAACTTAAAGATGTCAGACATATGAAAAATTACAATCTGGAGTATCAGGGTTTTGTCTTCCAACACTTAGGATCCCTTGCTTTTTTAGAGCGAGCATGTCTTTGCAAATCTTTACATTATCAACATATATGTTGTCAAATGTATGAAAAGGTCTAATTGGTATAATGTAAAACATATTTTTCCTATGTACATAAACCTTTAGCTCTTTCATTTGTTTACGCTCTAGAAAAATCACATCTTGAGATGAACCATATTGCACTTTACATTACAACTGATCAGGATAAAATGTCAGTAAAACAAAAATTATCAAAATTTTATAGATTTCCCACAGTTTCATCAGAACTACAAAGTCGGGATGTTACCATCAGTCAGTAATCCTAATGGTGCTGAACCAGTGCTAAAGTTGCAATATAACCAAATTTGTTGCAACACAAATCACACCTTTTAGTGATAGAATGTACCAGGCTTAGAAAATGCAGCTGCTTGCATTTTTTTTTTAAATAAATGCAGCCAGGACCAAGAGCACAGCAAACATGGGCAAAAGAGCATCTTCTCTAATAAATACTTTATCTACTTTAAAAGTTTAGCAGGTTAATTTAGTTATCGAAAAATTATTTTTTTTCCAGAGAATTTTCTTAGATTTGGTATTGAAAATCATGTATTTTCCTCCTTTTCTCTTTCTTAGAAGTGAAGAGCTTTTCCTTATTCTGGTTTCTACAAAACTTAGCTGCACATAAATGAATAAATATCATTGTTTACAAGTAAAAACAAAAAACCTGGTAGAAACACAGGCCACTGAGCTACAAAGCTAATTATGTAGTCCACTTTATTCTAAAAATAAACAGTAAGTGCACATAATCTGGGATGGCTGCCAAGGTCATCAAGCATCTGTTATCGACAGGAATATAAAGTTTACCTGCCATTAGTGGATGTTGTACATTTAGACCTTCTTCTGCTCAACCTCCAGGACAAGAACTCCAGTTCTCCCAGTGGGAGAAAACCCGCAGGAAGTAGATATCCTAATAAAAAAAAAAAAGTCAGCGCACCAAGGAGTACGCCGCTCTTTGTTCTGTTGCTGAGGGCATCTTACTCATTTTGTGGCATTGTTGCTCCTTCCTGAATGTTCTTTTATATTTAATGTAAATCTAAGGCTATTTATTTCGCACATAAATTCACACAATTTGTGATCATCATTAATAATGATGATAATGAGCACATGCATAAAAAATGTTTTGAGTCTCGTCTTTGTGTGTCTATTCAATTACATCAAATGCATTGCATTTTTATGTTGTGAACATGTTTGAAATTATGTTTTCATGTCTCAATAAGAAACTGTTTTAATTAGATATTATGCCACTGACTCACTAATAGTTAAGTAAAATGAAAACAATGTAAAGTTTTCAAATGCATTTACAAAGCGACCAAATTTTGCCCGCATTTGTATTCTTCCCCATATACCAGTCTCGCGTAATGACTCAGGAGAGTTGAACTTAATTTTAGATTTCAGGAAAAAAAAGGGAAAACCATGTATAATTTTCCTCCTTCTTTACAATGTTGCACTACTTTGTGATGGTCTAACAATTTAAATTCCAATAAACCACAGATCGTGTTTGCAGCATGATAAGAACAGAAAAGGTCTAACAGGTATGAGTAGGTTTGCACATATCACCAATTATTTCTTAAGTACAATAACAGACAAAAACAAAAAATGGTGATTTTACTCCCAGTCAGTTAGCGTATCATCGTGTGATACCTAACAGCGACCTTCTGCTTCACTGTTTCCTAGTGTTGGCATCTGTCATTGCCTCTTTGACGCCGTGTTTTAGTCACCCCAGACAACGGTTGCGGGGTCCACTTAATTGCTGTAATTAACGTTTGTCGTGGTGAGTGTTTGCTGAACGACTTCTAAACCCCCCCTAGCTCTCTCGGCTCCTCTCAGGAAAGGGAATTGGGCGAGCATGAAGCACTCGAGTTTCTTCTTCTTTTTTTTTTTTTTGTCATGCTTCACAGGAACCCAGAAATGAGCGGAATAATTCTCCGCTCTTAAGCACGCTCAGAAGAGCTGAGCGGCACGGCTCGACTAAGTCGTTCTCCATGGCGCGTGTAGCTTCCGGGCAATCCTGTCCGGCCAGCGTCAAGTTACGTGGCCACACATCCACTCAGCTCACAATGCACAGTCATTTAGGAGCAGGTGATGCATGGCGGAGCAGGCACAATGATCCTGACTAGATGTCATGTAAAAGGAGGACTTTTTGCACAGCGCCCGTCTTTGTGTGCCAATGCTGCAGTTCCTCGAGCCGTCCTTGATGCACCTAGGTAGAGCTGTCTGGAGGTGACTGAAGGGAAGCAGGAGGAAAGGAGATATAAAATATATAAAGGGAGAAGGAGGAGGTAGGGTGTAAAACCTCACTTTGTGTGGAGGAAGATATTTTGTTCTCTCATCTCTGGAATTATATGAACTGCTTGTGGCTAGCGGAGGCCTCAGCTGCGGTGAAAATAGGCCCCGACTGCCTCGCTCCCTAACAATCTACTCCACATCTCCAAATCTCCCATCTATGCCCCTGAGCAGTGGGAGAAGCAAACAAAAACCTCCTGCTCTCCGCTCTTTGTATGGATTTCATTTCCTCTGAGGAAGAGGACTCCCTTAAAATATTCAGCCACTTTAAAGCGGCACGTCACACTGACCAGGCTATTTTCTTTGATGAGCTCCAAGTCCTAATCCCTATCCGATACATCTTCACCAACACCATCACTCAAGTGAGATACCCTGCAGAATAGTTATTGGTTTAGAAATGTGTGGAGGGAAAAAAATGAAATCGTGGACTCCCTAGCAGCTTGTGCACATCAGGCGTATAAATGGAGCTGCGTGACACTATGGTCAATTGGATTTCAGCACGCCGTCCAGATACGCCCTTTGAAACGGTGCTGGGCCGCAATCTTTGGCCCCAAGCTTCGGTTCTGCCCACCTGCCGTACCGGCGATGTAATTCAGTCTTTGGGTGAAGTCGGGTTGTGGGCCTGACCCTCGCTGCTCTGGCCGTCAGTTACTGCTGACCTCCAGCGAGGTGCCAATAAAACATGTCCATTGAGTGGTGAGCCGAACAAACTACCTCACCTGGCTCCTGCTGACAGCTCGCCGTTTTAAGCAGCAGCAGTGGATCAACACAGGTCCACAAGCGCACAGCTTGCCTCGGGCCTGAGGAGTTCACTGCAGCAAAACTCAGGACTGAGACAATGATTTGATTCTTTAGCAGCACGGATTAAAAAAATAAATAAAATCACAGGCAGAGAGAGAATAATAATAATGCACCAACTTCAACCATAAGTGTTTGTCTAGTGGGAGATAAAAACACTTAAACTTTCTGATTTTACTAAATATTTTTGATAAATGTATATTTCTAATGCCATAATATACACATAGTGCTGAATAAAGTACTTTGCAAAAGTATGCCAACAGCTAAAACTTTTCAACATCATGTCAAGTCAAAATAATAAGCTTTAATGTACACAACACAAATGGTTGGTCATGTAACAGTGAGAGTGATACTGGGGTGTTTACCTAAAATAAAGAAATTTGAAATGTTGGCCCACATTTTTATATTGCTGCCCCTTTTATATCTCGATGAGTTTTTGTAAAAATGTATTAGTTAAATCATATGCAAATTGTGTCTTTGATCTTATACACCTCGTTTCTTTTGTAATTTCTGTTTTTATTTTTGCAAGTGCTTTGAGCTTTTTAAAGTTAAATCAATTTTCCAAGGATGCAAGTGTGGTGCAAGATCATTCAGATAAAGTGAACGTTGCTGGTTAAAAACAGAGCAGCAGAAAACCAGGTAGGCGAATAACAGTCCAATGTCAATTCAACAGCATACTGTCCATCAGGCCAACAAGGCCGCAACGTAGCATCGGTCTCATCTCGCAGACTCAAGTCAGCTGTACGGCAACACCGACGTCGACAACTCAAAGCGTGAGAAAAAGGAGGCGCGTGTCAGATTATAGTCCATTTCATGAATCTCATGCTCACAGTGAGAAATTTGGCCCAAAGCCATGCTCCAGACTTTGGGGGAATTCCAGGTACAACTCAGCCAAGCATCCAGTGCATCAATCCTGCTTCAACAGTAACGAAAACAACACAGTGGTGAAGAAAAGCATAGAACAAGCTAGAATGTATCTACAGTTTGAGCTGAAAAATATTAGATATTTCTTGTTTGAACAAGATCATGAACACAATGTAAAGTAAGACAGCTAGTAAATGAATATACCAGCCTTTAGCTTCAAACACCCACCTAAAGCTTAGTGCATCGCTGCTAATGGGAAAAGTTATAAGGAACGTATTTAAACACATCATGTGTCTCTAACCAAAGTTAAACTGCCTCTTTTGCAGCTCTTCATTTCCAAAGGGGTCTGTTTAATGAATTTAATTTCCTTGTGCATTAGAAATGTGATAAAAAATTCATCACGGATCATAACATTACTGTCAAGTAACTGTGGCAGGAAATATATAGTTTTGTTAACCCGTTCATTACCAAATTTTCTGGCTGGAAGTCTCGACTGTATACACATCGAGAGACCTTTTCATCTAGAAATTAGATTTTAGACAGCAACTTCAAAAATAAATTATAGTATCTAATAGAAAAAGATTAGTAGAGAATGTTATGCACCATGTTTCTAATGTGGTCTTAATGTATAATCCTCAAAACATGAAAACTGACAGAAAATAAGTGAAAGGGATAATTTTTCAAGTCATCTTTTTGTTTTCAAAAAGGTTATAAAGCAGTTATACCCTGCCTAAAGAGAATAATTTGCCTGGCATCTTAATATAAACCCAGATTAGTGATCATCGACTTAATTTGAGAGTAACTGATGAATGAAAAATGATCAGCCTTTAAAGATTCTTATCAAGCAAGTTTATTTCTATGGCACATTTCAGCAACATGGCAATTCAAAGTGCTTTACGTCATGAAAACATAAAAACCTCAATCATTTTATATAGTCATGAATTGTGAAACTAGTAACAGGCATTTTGTCAAGTGTCAATCCATTTGAAAGATGTTGGTCAATGTTCCAGTTATCCCACATAAGATGGATTTATATCAAAATGAACAAAGAGTTATCTACGACAAGTAGGATGTTTAATGGTTTAAACCTTTTAATAGAACCTTGCTTCAAAAATACTCAATCATCCCTTTCAAAGCAGCACATTTAGATGTATTTTATCAACATGGGAAGGTCAGAATAACATCTTTTCTTTACAGAGCTGAATTGTTGCCCTTTATTTACTATTTAAGATCCTGTCACGCAACATCCAGTCCCAGAACTATAACATGTTGTCCAAATCTAATTTAAATGTTGCTGAGCTTGAGCGCCTGCCATTTCTATTCACGGTGCCGAGTCTTGAGACTCGTACATAATAATTACAGGAGAGCTAAAAGCTTTACAAATTTGAGGTAGCATATGTGAAAGATCTGGTAAGCTTCCAGTGTATTCCCCCTTGTCGCAAGCCATGTGCCAGCTCATCATGCTCTAATACAACACATCATGCGTGTGTATGCTACGAAGACAAACAGTCCCACACAACAGTCGCCTCTTGTCTGTCTCTGCAGTAGCCAACCGTAGGCAGCACAGAGCTGCAGAAAACAGGCTTAGATACACAGTTCTACATGAAAAACCCTTCTTTTCCGTGAGCTGATCCTTCTTTGTTCTGCATAAATGCCAATTACATAATTCTCTCTGGCATGCAAATCAGATTAGATGAGGCCATGGCAGATCACCTATACTGCTCGGTCTAGTCATGCCTTCAAATCCGCAAGAATAGAACATTTCGGGACTTGTCACTTTCACACAAGATAAAATAGATTAAATACAGTAGCTATTGTTAAAGAAAACAAAAAACAAAACTCATTGCCATGTGCCTAATGAAATACAGTTCAACAAGGGTGTGGAAGGACGTGGTCCGCCGTAGCGCAACGGTATTTGGTTATAAAAATAACAACGTGAAATTTTGATGTGAAATATCAAGGGTATTATCAAATGTTAGAGATGTCCAGGAGTATACATGACATACTGTATCAGCAGGATATTTGTATGCTGAGAGGAGACGCTGACATTCAGCTTGTGGGCACCGATACACAGCATCACGCTGGGAAAGGGAACCAATGCAAATTAGCGAATCGGAGGAAAGTGACACTTTGCTGTTGGCTATAGGAAGTCATCAGTAAAATGGTGCGGCAGCACACATGAGTCAAGAAACTCACAAAAGGCACCTCGCTCTCCCTTTTTTTTCCTCTTTCTAAAACTTGGTGAAAGCATTGGCAAGGGCATAGGTGTGTATTTCTCCCTGCTTGCATGCATGTGTGTGTGTGTGTCAGCTCAGGGAAGGTAAGAGCAGAACAAACCAGAAGTTGCCAAACCAATGTGAACTTTGAGGCGGCATGGACAGCTGCTAGAGAAGAAAATGAGAGAGGCAGGAAGCAAAGCCGGGAAAAGACAACTTGTGATGCTAAGATGAGCTCATGTCAGGATGGAATCTCTGCATGTAGTTTAAATGTAAAACACACACATATGATTAAGTACCGCAGTATAGATTTCAATAAGACTAAATGTCTGTATCTAAGATTAGATGTGTTAAGAGAACAGGCAGCCCCGCAATGTATGTCGGCTGCACTTTGCTTTACGTTCGCCATCCTACTACTATATTCCTCCAGGCACCTTTTCCATAACGGTAATATGAAGCACACACAAGACCAGTGGCA
Organism: Poecilia latipinna; assembly: GCF_001443285.1. Taxonomy (NCBI): domain Eukaryota; kingdom Metazoa; phylum Chordata; class Actinopteri; order Cyprinodontiformes; family Poeciliidae; genus Poecilia; species Poecilia latipinna. Next base: position 193,946 of record NW_015113458.1, on the reverse strand, counting down.
TTAACTTGTTATTCCATTTAGCACACAAGAGTGCTAAAAATATATGGCGAAGAAAATGACTCTCAGAGGTTCCTGTTTCTAACTACAGGCAAAGAATTTCCATTTTTAATAATGCAATCTATCGTTGTCACTGTATTTTTTCTATTTAAGACTAAATATTATTTGTGTGAAAAGGATAGCTCTTTAAAACTGTCATTTTATGTTTAGAATCCCATGATGCAATTGAGCTTTCCCCCCCAATTACTGAAAAATATGCTTTTTTAAATTAAAGTGCAACAGAATCAGAGAAAAAGTATTTTTTTAATGTCTAAGCCTGAAATTCACTTTTTAAAATGGGGAAAGGGTGGATTCCCTCCCACTGGGGAAATGAATACACTCGGGGGTAAAGGGTGGGATTTCGTATGAGCTTGATTGTGGGTCTTATATCGTCTAACACACAGCTTTAATTTATTGTCTCTCTCTACCTTCCTAGTTGTTATTTAATCTTCTCTCTCGTCTCTTTACGTGTTTGGTCTCCTCTTCTTTATCCTCTTCTACCTAATAACTCAGGGCTTAAAGAGAATAACATATTTGTAAGCATGGAAAACTATTTTGGGAAGAAATGGTACGTCTTTTGAGATTAACTCTAGATCTTGCCACATTCTTTAAAGGCATTAATTGCTGCTCCTTTTTATGGTCTTTCCTATTGGTTATCTGTCCATTCTCTTTTAGTTCCATGATCTACTTCCCTTCCTGTTCTCATTGTTTCAGGGAACTGTGCTGGAATCTTTCTTCTTCACCCTCCACATTGCAGACTTTTCAGTCAACTCCCTTTGCTGCCATCTACAGAGGCTCTCTGATGACTGCCACACTGGGCATCATCACAGGTGAGGACGACACAGAGATCAGACAGTGGACTCTGTTGAAGTTCATGCTTTGCTTTAATTCTAAGAGGGAATTTCCAACATTATAAAATGCTGGATTGCGGGAATCAATTATATATTGCACAATTCCCGCAATCCCACAGTGAATTTCAGGCCCTGTATGCCGTCGTGTTTTGTTGTTGCCGCTGTATTTTACTGGGATTTTATGTGATACAGTAGCAGCAAAGCACAAAGTGTAATTGTGAAGCGAAAGGGGGAAAAAAAATATACAGTTTTCAGAATTTCACACAGACAAAAATCTGAATACTGTGGCATGCCTTTATATTCAGTGTCAATACTGTAGTCTTTTGGGTTATGCCTCTACCAGTGTAGAAACAAATTAAAGAAAAAAGCATGATGCCGTCACCAACTTGTTCCTTCATGTGCAACATAACATTCTGGACAACAATTGAAATTTTTGCATTTGGCCTTACCTAAGCCCTTCAGAAAACAGCAACATTAAAATTCAAAGTACAAATATATAGACCACATCATAATATTCACAGGGAATCAGTGAGTTTCAGAAAATCTAATTTGACTTTTTATGGTCCTTTTCATGCCAAATTGACAAAAAAAAAAATGTATTGGGGACGGTTGTGGGATCCTACTGTGTCACAGTCAAGCATAGCCAAAGCAGTGAGACTTCCGAGATCCGTTAACCCCTGCAGTGCCAAGTTTAAACGTTTATCTGCTCAGAAAGCATCTAACCTTGCATGGGCGGCCACAGAAGTGAGTCAGCAGCAAAGATGAATGTCGTCCAGCCAACTAACGATTTGCAATTACACATAATGGATGCAAAAAAGCTAGCTAGATAGCTAGCAAGGTTATATTAGCAGCTAGTTAGCATCTTGAGGTTACCGCAAGGAAACAAAAGCTACACAGAAAATTCAAGATTACACAATCATATGATCACAAAATGTAAGACCTGTGAATTACCGTTTTTAAGGTCAACTTAAATTTTTAAGAATTTAAGACATTTTAAGGTCTTAATTTTGGATACATGACTAAGACTTTTTAAGTTTGCATTAGCTCGCCGATTCAGTAAAATAAAATACGCCTTCCGATGAGGTTCATTTGTCACCAGAATTGATACTTAGGTCCTCCTGTGTAAAACTGTTAAAAGGAGCAGTGTGCCACTGCTGCCTACCAGACAGCTGGGTCACAAGGTCAGATACAGATGTAGACAAGTACAGATATATAACCAACCGTATTTAATTGATGCAGGTCTAGCATGTAGGGAAGATTGACGCGACACCCATCAGCCGCGTGTGACAAGCTATATCAGTCTGTCTGTGTCTTCAGGCAAGGAGGAGCAGCACTGAAAGTGATGTCAGGAAATATACGCGATGCACAGCTCATTTACACTCCGTTTTTTTTTTACATGTCTTTGTTTAACAGTGTATGAAATTGTTGTGGAGTTCTTTCCTGTTTGTTAAGCCCCAAGGAAGGCGGAGCCTGCAGAAAATGACAGTACAGATTGTGGTACCAAATCCTGCATGAATAGCGAAGTCACAGCAGTGCGAATTAGAAATGTCTGCTTGGAATACCCCCGCGGATCGGCAGAGAAATGTGTTAAAATTGGCAAGAAACATCTGAAACACAGATGTCTAACGGATGTTTCCCGTAACACTTCCTCCTCCTCTGACATGGTGAGCTGTCTCTCTTCTATTCATATGCTAATGCTCAATCAGGCTGCCCAATCCGGAAGCTTTTCCAGACACTTTTTTTTCCCCAAGCAATCAATTTACCTTGGAGAGAGATAAAAGCTTAAGGAGTCACATAAGAGGCGAGCTGGAGCAAATGGTGATATGAACTGAAAAAAGAACAGTAAAAAAAAATAAAAAATACCAAGAAGGGAAAAGAGGGAGTTGGGGAATAGCTGGATAATGTAGGTATAAACACACAAGTCTGTGCCTAGGAAGGCTCGACTGAAGCTCATTCTCATCTAAGCTCAGTTTCCCCCCCACTGCAGGAGGGACTTCCAACACCTTCAGCTGCAATATAAATGTTAATAGAGTTCAGGGAAAGAAAACGAGGCGTAAACAAACAAATGTGGTATTCCATGCTTTGGGGCAGCAGGAGGGCCCTGCCATTGAGCAGTATGTGTTTGTGTATGCATGTGCTACAGGGATGACGAGAAGAGAGAAAATGAAGATGGGGCTTCTTACATACTCAGTGTGAGCTGAGGCTATGGTGTCTCCAACAGTGGAGCCACCCAACACCTTCCCCCTGAAAACTCCACCATAAGACAAGCGGATCATTTTACATAAAAACAAAAGAAAAAGAAAAAAAAAACAAAGAAAAGGGGCTGCTTAGGTTGGAAGAATCAAAAAGGTGCAATAATAAGTCGCTGAAGGTGTTGTGAACGGCAACCAAAGCCAAGACCTGTTCCAGAGGTGTATACAAGTCATTTTTCCAAGTCAAATCTCATGTCTGATGGGTATGGTCAAAGTCTTTAAAGGGGCAAGCTCAAGTCAAAATGTCAACTCCTTCATCACAAGACTAATTCAAGTCTCTTATAAAAGAAATTATTTGAGCACACCAGCTATTGCCAAATGTTTTTAACAAATCAAACACAAAGTAGTTGTATTTTCAAGCACGATGGGGGTCGTTGTATGGACGACCCCCATCGTCGTCCATACAACGACGACGGTGTTATCAGTTTTCAATCTCTGCGGTCAATGCGTCTATAGTTCACTATATAGTGCATTACTCTTTTCTTCAAATCTGACAATTTAATGGAAAGTTAGAAAACAGTGTTCCGAGTTGGCATTTGAAAGCTTTGCTGTCAAATCGGAAAAGGACACATGAGATTGGATGGAAAGGAGCATTGAATTTATGGAAAAATGCAACAGGAAATGCTTTTATTTTTGAAGAACTAAAAGTGTCCTTGCAATGATAAAAGCTTGACAGCAAGATAATATTTCATAAGCTAGTTCAATTTGCTTTGAAATGATATAGACTTCTTTAATTCAAAACTCAGTTTGAGACACACCTATGTAGTAAACAAACATGAACAGTTTGAGCCTCAAATATCTCACATCTGTGGTTATTAAATTAAATATAACATTTAGCAGGAGCTCAGTCAGAGATGGCTGTGTGCTTCACTTAATATTATCTTGATGTTAGCATTAAATAAAAATAAATGAGGTAGGATGCTGAAAACTTATTTTACTAGCCATTCTTTTGAAAAAGATCACAGAATAGGTAACATTACCATGACAACCAATCATTTGTTTACACCGATTGGTCAGAGACAAAATTAATAATTAACTCAAATGGTCTACACTTAACCAGCTTTTTACTCATCAGAAAAAAAAATGTTTGCGAGACAAGTATGAGCGAAAACAATTTCTTTGTTTTCAAAATTTAAGTGCAACTCAAGTCCGTTCACCGACTCACTCTAACCTGTCATCCTGTGCATCCAGCATATGTGCTGCTGAATTGAATAGTATGGAATAAGACACAATAGAATATACTTTATTGATCCCCAAGGGGAAGTTGCTTATTTGTTGAATCTTCAACTCTTAAAGAGTCACTGTACAAAAACCCAAATAGAAAAAAAAAAAAAAAAAGGTAGATGAAGGGCAGGTGGGTGGTAAACACTCAAATCCTCATTCAAAGCACACAGGCTCCCACAACTCTCCGTCCCGACTTGTTCAAAGAGTTGGCAACCTTCAGACCAATTAGACATCACAGGGCAGTCTGCACAGCACCCAGCTTTCATATAAACGGCTCCCCATGAATTTTTAATCAGCTATAATTTAAGGATTTAAATAAAGATCAAATTCTTTCCGGCTGCATTGGGAAGAGCTGCCTGCCTCTATGCGTGTGCATGCGTGTGTGTGCGTGTGTGTGTGTGTGCCTGCATTTTCATGCACTCAAAGGGAAGTGAGTCTGCATGAATGTGTTCATCTGTTTTACTCGCCGCCCCTCCCCACTCTTAATGCTTCCTCTTCCTTTCCCCTCCGCGGTCCCACCTGCCAGCGTTATGAGCAAGAGCCCGGCAGGTTGTCTAACCCCCAGCAGAAAATTTCCTGACTGACTGGTTGACTGGTTGACTGGCTGGCTGGCTGAGTGGCAGCATGTGAAGAGCAGGAGACAGATCTGCGGGGAATCACTGACAGATGTAATTAATGAGGTCATACTTGGAGTTGGCAGTCCCCTTCATATCCAATTGCTGACGACCACAACTGAACACACCTGCAGCTCCAAACGAACGAAAAAAAAAAAAAAAAGACAAACCGCTTTCTGCAGACAAAGAGAGAAACGAAAGTAGGACAGATATTTAGGCAGTAATTTGTACTTTTAGAAGCACAAGTAAAGCTTTTTTTCTGAAAACAATTTTATCTGCAGCAAAAGAAGTAGTTCAACATGCCTTGTTAAGTATTTTTCATACAGTTTTACACATTTCTCAAATGAAAACTTTTGGGGATTTGTCTTCTCAAAAAAGAGTGAAACATCCCATAATAAACGTATCATTCACTATTTTTGTTTTATTCTGGATTTGTTTTTTTTTTCCTAGTCATTTCAATGATGAAAGGATTTTTGTACTTAAACACATAACAGTACTTTCTTTGTAATTTTGTGTAATCCAACTCAAAATTTTACTGTGTGGTGTCGAATAATCAGATCAACTAGACTACACATAAAAAAGGAACCCTATTTTGTTTTTCTTATTTTTATTTATTTATTTATTTATTTTTTAAAAGCATCCAAGTAAATATTTTCCATTGATAAAAAAGAAAGTCACTCCCTTGTGTGACTTGCATTTAATTTTACACATCTGATATTCATCAGAAAACAACAAAACCTTAAGCTGGCAGGCAACCAATAATAAATAAAAAAACTGTTTAGATCTATAGCTGTTCCAATTTACAATATATATGAAGATTTTGTAAAATATTAATTTTGATTCTCTAATTGTGCTTTAGTTATAAAGCCGACAATTTGGTGGCATTTAAAAAGCTGCAATCAAGCACGATTATCCGCATATAGAGCCTAAGTTACTGAGTTAAATGCGTCTTTATAGTCTAAAATTATACGGAAGGATTTATGAAGCAAAAACATGGAATATTTATATTTTGTGTTTCGAGTTGTTCTGCTGAAATTCTTCTACAATCTCTAACAGATTCCCTTTCCAGATATCTCCCTGTATTTAGCTCAGTCCATCCGCCTCTCAACTCTAACTAGCTTTCCAGACCATAATGGAGAAAAGCATGATCACAGCATGATGCTGCCACCACCATGTTTCACAATAGGGGTGTTGACGGTGTTGGTTTTTTGCCACACATTGTGCTTTGCATGTAAGAGTTTATATGGAATTCTTCCAACAATGTTTTTCTGCCTGCCCTTTCATAGAGGCTATGTTTGTGGATTTCACAACTGAGACTTATGTGTACAAAATGGAGAGCATCTGATAGTTGGCTTTCCAAAAGAAAAAGAAAAAAAACCAAACATAGTTGTCATATAAGCTGCTAATATGAAAGCACCAAGTCTTTACAGTTAATTATGCTAAATGTCAAAGAGTATCCCTCCATTTTTCACCTGGACCATATTATATGATCTCCTGGCCTGGTTTCCTACTTCAGGGTGCAGAGTATTTATTACCTGCAAACAAGCAGGAAAACAGGCCTTGTCACGTCTCACTGGAGCTCCCTCACTCATCACTAATATGTGAAAATATGTATTCAGGTCAAAGATTTCAGGCCTTCCCTTGAGATCCTGTCAGTCTTCAGCCCTCCTTAGTGCAAACATGCAAACAAACACATGTACTGAAAGGCACACGTTGCCTTGCTAAAACCGTAGGCTTCCAGATAAGGACAAAATTACACTGACGTGTGTGCGTGAGCGCGCGCATGCGTGTGTGTGTGTGTGTGCAAGACGTACACAGCTGTGATGTGAACATGAGTGTGTTTACGCTTTCATTTTTCCCCTTCGAGTATGTGAGGCTGACCACCCAAAGCAGCTTCAATGGAGCACTTACCAACCCTGAAAACAAAGGACAGCCTTGGCAATGCTCTTGTTATCCATCACCTCTTCAGTCTTGCATAAATAACTCTTAATAAATAGCATCATCATGTCAGAGAGCTTTCAGCTGCATGGCCTCCCCTGCAGCCCCAACCTATTTTTTCTTCACTCTGCACTTTTATCCCTACTTGTTTTGCATTTTTGCCTCACTTAGCATGAAGGCGTACAAAATATTTTGAGACCGGGTTCCTGGTGATTCTTCAAGGATGGTGGATGCAATTTTCTGGGACAGTCATCTTTTCAGAGGCAAAGTTGAGCTATGGTGAATTCAAAGGCCATTCTTTTTGGCTGTGCCCGCTATTTAGTGAGGTATAATCAAAGTGGTTAGAGTGGCCTATTTCAGGATGGAAACATCCTAATTTGCAAAAGCACAGATAATCAGTAGCTGTTTAAGACAAAAAAAAAAAGGGGGGGGGAGAGAAAATTCTAGTTTTACGGTGAGTTAGGCAGATGTACTTCTAAAACATTTAAAATTTCTCTATCACTTTTGTCTTTGACTCTAGACTGAAAACCTTACTTTAAAATATTGTCTCAGTCTAGTGAATCCGAAACTCATTTCCTGACGTTTTCTGTAACACGTTTTGCTATAAACGTGCAGCTTGGACTCAGTCGCTATGGTTGCTCCAACCTCTTCAGCTCTGTCAATCACTTCCAGCTAATGTACACACAACTATCGGTACCAGTGCAGGACTGCTGCTGCTGAGTCTGAGCACCCAACTGCTTATCACAGGTAAATTTTCTTGCTACTAAAAAGCTTAATCAGCATGTGTGAACTCATTTGGCAGGTTTAAATGTAATGGACTTTAATGTGCGTGTGACAGTCCTGGCCAGTAGCCTACTTTTTCCCATTAATATTTATATACATTTCATTTTACACATATCTATTTGACGTTTATACATTTACATGACTCATTTACATATTTTATTCTCATTTCAAGTTTTAACAGAAACAGCAATAGCTAATTTGATGTTTCTCGACCAATGGCAGTTTATACTTAAATGTTCACACTCAGCATGATTTTAAAAGACTTCATTTATTTAATAGAAATTTTCACTAAGGACGACAAGAGTGATTTATAGTGTAACTCACTCAAAATATAATCACAGATTTGATGTAATGCCTGGCTCTACCTGTAGATGGAGCCCATAAAGAGTTTCACATTAAATGGACGTGGTTAGGTGGCATTGTAGCTGAACCAACGGAAAAAAATGTGTTAGCTTAAAACTGTACGTAGTTCATCCTAATACTACAGTAGGCTAATAAGGATGTTCACTCATATTACAACTAGATGTTTTTCACACAATCACATATATTTATACAGATAGAGAGAATGTTTGCTTCTTAAATTTCACAAGGTGGCAAACTTTATTTCCAACAACAAACTCTGAAATCAAAAGTGTACGATAATTTACAAGCTCAAAATCTTATCGACTTTTAGTAAAGCCTTTCCTGTATTTGCAGTGTAGCTGACTCATGATTTAATTGCGTATTTGATGTAGTACCTCTCTACACCAACAGTTGGAGCTATACGAAAACAGTGACAAATGGGAATAGTCGTCCTCTGGCAGCCGGTAACTTGTGGTGCAGCTTCCTGTTTTGACAAGTGTCAATGTAGTCCTGTACAAGTCACTTAATGCAAAATTATCTATTGATCAGATTTCCGAAAATACAAGTACGAGTACATGAATGTGCTTTGATATGAAGAGCACTGAGTGAGTAGTATGATTGACTTTTTCTGCTTAAAACGAAAAATAGCCATACCAAGGCTAACTCACAGCCTTCTACTAAAAACAACATTTCTATTCTTGATTTTTTTATTATTATTTTAAAAGGTGGAAACACTTGATCTCCAACAACTCTTGAATCAATTGTGAAAATTAATTTGCAAGCTTAAAATCTTTTTGACTTTAATTAGAGCTCATACAGCTGTAACCACTAATGCTGCTAATGAGCATGTAAACCAAATTTGCTGTGAAGGGCAGTTCCAGAGTGAGGGTGATTTCCTCAAAGGTTATACATCATAGACAAGTGTAGCTTATTCTCTTTGTTCAATGCTCCAGATTTCAACAGATGGAAGTTTTGAGTCAGTATTTTCTTGCTATTTACTTAATATATTACTTTAGTAGCTAAGTGAAACTATTGTTACTGTTCCTAATGTACGAAAGGGAAATGTATATTTTTAAAAAATATGCAATTAACTCAAAAACCATTCATACCCCTGAAAAATTTCGATTTAAACTTGTTTTAATTTAAAGCAAAAAGTTTATTTCTCCTGAGAAACGAGAGATATCAGACTTGTTTACCAATTATATCAGTTTTCAACAATCAATAGGAAAATCTGTAATGGTATTTTGATTATTCATCTATCAAAATTAGCACAAAGTGTAGAGGTGAAAATCTTTGCTACAATCGTATTAATCTTTAGCTCTCACCACAGATTCTGAAGCAGATTTAAGTCAGCACTCTAGCTGGGCAACTCTAAAATATAAATCCTACAAAATATTATTGTATAAAAATGGAACTCTATTATGAATCTATATTCAACTCACATCAGAAATTTCTTCAAAGCCTTATAATTCAAACTACTACCAGTTTTATTTTTGACCTGGATAAAAGCTCAAAAATAAAACTGAAACATTTTTGGCCTGAAACTAACAAATGTGTCTGATTTTGTCTGATATTACTTTTTGCACTAGCTGCTGTTTTTATGAGTGTTGCCCTACTATAAGCAAACAGAGAGATTTAACTGCCATTTCTAATAGGTGATGAACTAAAATTACACTATAAAGGCACAAGGAATGAGTGCAATATTCCCCATTTTATCTTCTTGACACCTCTTCCAGTGTTTCGCTATTTCTGTCTGTTTGATGATGAAACACTCACCAGACACAGAAACACACTTCAAGTGTCATCATTGTTTTAACAAAGCTTTGGCCTGGCACCCATGTTCTTTCTTTTTTTTCCCACTTTCCTTTTTCACAGTCCACCTCAAAGAGCAGTGTCATGTTTTATCTGACCATCTCACACGGAGCCCAGAAGGACTATCTCTTTTATCTGACCACCTCTGTCTACCTCTCTTTTTCTCTGTCCTCTTTTTTTTCTCGTACCAAACAGATACGCCTGAGGGGATGGGTTTTTATGAAAAAGAAATACATGATTTATCCTTAATAGCCAAAGGAAGACTTGCTGTGTGTTTTGGTAGAAATGAGGCAATGGTTAACAGGGCCATCTAGGAAAAAAAAAAAAAAAAAGAGATTGTGTTGAAAAGTAGCAGCAATACCTCATAGGAGGTAGTGGGGGTCGGGAATCAATCAGCACTTAGGGTAGATGAGATCCAGTGACACAGATATGACTACAGAAAGAGTAATAATGACGCCCGGCACAACTTCATCTTCACCTGCACAAGCACAGAGCCCCTTTCCCTCAGGCTTCTCCGTTTTTTTATCCTCTCCTTGTATAGAGTTATTTCTTTCACTGTGAAAGACACCGCTAAAGCCCTTTTGACTATACCCAAGTTATTTATAGACAGGAAGGTTCCACAACAGATCTCCATTTTCCAAAGTAGGAAGAGGGATGATAACAAGTCGTTTAGAGCAAAAGTGGCTGTCAACCCACGCTACCACGGAACAGATTGACTCAACGCCTGAGCCCACAAGTTTGCAAGACCTCTAAAGGCTCCAAAGTAGACAATGAGACAGAATTAAGTGCTGAACAATGAGGTTCAAATTCCACTGGGCCTACTAGACATATAGGCTGTTAAAAGATTGTGTCCATTGGTAGGTGATGAATGATTTGTTACCCCGCATACTTTAGCAATGATAGCTTATAGCTCCATTAGCCTGTAACTACAGAGAAAGGGTCAGAGAAAACGGTGAACTCCCTGGCAACATAAAGAGCATGGGCTGGCTGCAGTGGCCAGAAAGATTCATTAATCTAAAAGGAAGAGACTTGGTAGGTATAATTAGGCCTCCTGACACAGAGAGCCTCACCAGAGCTGTGATTAAACCCTTTAAGGCAAAAAACAGGAGTCTTCCCAGTATGCTAACAGTGCTTAGCTGTTAAGTAAATAGATCAATGTGAGCTGTATTATCGGCGTTTAAAAGCATTTCCTCCTTTTTTTTTCTGTATTATTTTTGAAGCCAGCTCTACAGGAGTCAGTCAGTCGTATGTAGCAGGGTGGCTTTAAGACACAAATGCAACTCTTACTGGCACCGAGGTTACCAGCATCACCCACACTCTCTAAATATAACTCTTTTTCCATGGCTCGACCATTTGTGGGACAGAGTTCAGAAGGGCACTTGCCCGGGGAGGTGTCTACAATAACATTGTTAGTAGACCCGAGGAACACGACAGTCAACACCTTCTTTCATAAAAAATAATGTCGTTATCAAGCCTTTATACACTTTAGTGGCCACATGACCAGAGTCCCAGAAATGTTTTATTAAGGACAAATAAAAATCTCACCGATTCCTGACATGTAATCGTGTCAGACATCAAGAAAGGAACATCTAGTTATTTGTTACACTCCAGTGAAAAATAAGATATTACAGTTTTACTTAATTAATGGTAAAAAGGCAGATATTTCATCCTTAAAATTACAGACATGCATGCAGAAAATAACTCACCGTGATTTTATACAAGTTGCATCTGGACAAGTTGCCAGAGAATCACAGGGTAATGAGATAAATAGTCATGCAAACACCCTCTCCTGAGGTCACTTTATACCCACCAATTAGCTTATCATGCCGTGTCTTATGTGTTTTAGGACTGAGGGAGGAAAGTGCAGTACCTGGGATTGCAACCCTGTTAGGTACGGGGAGAAAATGCAGAATTATCCTCCAAAAAAAGGACCGAACATCTAATATTTCAGCTCGGGTCGTTTTTGCTGTAAGGCGACAGCGCTAACCAACACGGCATTATGCTGCCCTGAAGGAGCAACATGAACGTCAAATTAAATCCCCCAGTTCCCCCCCGCCTCCTCCTGTGCATCCATGTAATACAAAGCAGTCTGTAATAGGTAGAGCCATTATCATAAGAACTATTTGTCGCCGTTTCTTCCGGGCATACATTCTGGCAATTATTTATAATACCGTTATAAATCCCTCTGCTTTACATTAAGTGTTATAGAGTTAAAGAAAAGAAAATATTGCCAAAAGCTTCCTGGGTACAACAAAAAAAAAAAAAATCCAGCTCTTATGAGATTGTGCTTAGAAATAATAGTCAAATATAGCCTAAGTGCAAAGAATGCTACGGGAGAGATGTGGAGGACTATAAGTCACAGCACCAGTCATAACTGGCTCGAGTTAAAAGCAAAAAACACAATGCACACAGCCTTGTCATTTGGGAGAAACACAGCCAGTAATACATCCATTAGTTGTGGTGTGTTTAGAGATGAAAATTTAAGCCTTTTTCAAACGTGGCTCTGCTGGCATCATCAGTCCATTAAAGCAACATTCTGTCAATCAGACACAGATCTCTTTTATGCGATTTGCTCTCTCAAATTTGTGCAACGTTTGTTGTAAGCAATCCAGCACCCTGCGAAAATATTCACACCCCTCATAGCTTGCACATTTTGTCACATTGCAATCGAAAACGTCAGGTGGTAAAGCAAAACAAAGCAGTACACAGTGGCAAGGAGAAGGTGAGAGTAGCAAGAAAGTCATAAGGAGTTCCTTTTGCAATGCAACACGGAAAGAAAACAGGAAAGACCAAATGTGAACTATTGGAAACCGAGAACCAAATCCAATTATGAATTTTTGGGAAGGTTTGAAAATCCATTCTATTCAATGTGGTTGATTGTGAACTATTTTGCAAAGAAAAGTGGGAAAAATCTCAGTCTCTATGCAAAGCTGGCTTAGACAAACCCAAAGCTGACTTTACAGCAAAACCTGGCCCAACAAAGTCAGACGTTCTACATTCATTGTCATGATGCAGTTTCTGCTTTCTGTTTGATTCAGGCTGATGGCAGGGGCAACAGTGTGGAATCAACAAAAAAAAATCAAAGTGAAGCAGAGAATGTCCAGCAAAGTTTCAGCTGAAAAAGATGAAAACAAAACAAACAAAAAAAAAAACGTATTCATAAAGTGCCGCGATGGATTTCCAGCGAAGTGAACAGGTTGTTCAGTCAGTCCTGAAGCCAACACGTTCCGTTGCCATGAGATTAATGGAAAAAGGGGCCACATTTCTGAAAGGTGCTTTAGCCAAACATTTTCACTCATGCAGTCACTGAGCCACAGTGTAATTGTATGTTATTGATAGAGGCAAAGCTTTCATGTTTCCACAAAAAAACGGGAAAAGGGGGGGGGGGGGGGGAACATTATCAGTGAGCATGCTCTCTGGCTGGAATGACTGATTAAATTCAGCGCATCAATAAATACAGAACCTCGCTGATGACATTTACATGAAAGCTGCACTCATAGCCTGCTTAATAACCACTGCCAGCCGTGCCCTGGGTGGCACATCAAGCCATATCCGACTGCACTACTTGGGGACGCATTCCTTAAAGAATAATTAACAGGGCCATTTAAAACAAAAAAACAGAAAAAACACTCATGCAGCCTACACACTCGATTAACACAACCAATTTTTGCACTTTCCCCTCAGTTGTGCCTTGACTAACCCGGCTGGGTTGGCACCATTAGGTTGTCTTGGTGGCTTCCTGCATCATGATGTGCCGTCCTACTGATGCTGTCAAACCCACCCTGTTTTTTATTGTTGTTGTTTTTATTTATATTTTAATTTTCTTTAAGATTTACCACCTTTAGGGATCACCGATCAAAACTTTCGGTAGGAGCAGAACGAAATGCTATTCAATGTCTTCCTGGACAACAAAGACTTTTTTGCTGTGGTTCTAAATCAGATTAATTGCAAACATCTTTGACACAAAGGAAGCTGCTGCTAAATTACGTTAAAGCTGGACAACTCAAACCCTAAGTAAATATTAGAAGGTTTATTTTTTTTTTTTAAAAAAAGGAGGTTGGAGGTCTTCTGAGTTTATTTGGCCTGTTGCAGCTTTCTGCCAAAGGCCAACAGAGCTCTTAAAATTTTCTTGGAAGTCAGAGATGATGTGCACTCTAATACCGCCACCATACATAATGATCTGGCTCAACTGGAGTGTTTATTGTCAAGGTGCTCAAAATTAGAGTCATCTGAGTTTAAGCACTTTGATAGGAGCACTTGGCAAACTCCCACTATTTATGTTTGTGATGGTAGGAACATTTTTCTAACGTTACTTCAGTACAACCAATTGTTCAGAAGTCTTATCAGTTAATTTGGGAGGTTATTTTTTTTAGTTTCTTTACCTTCCTGCTCTCTGCTGTGGTGGCAAGATAAATATGTCAGTGGTCAGTGGCTGTGAGTCATGTCATACTTAGACTGCAGGGAAACACAAGGTTATGTGCTACTCATTAGTAAGTTTCTAAAACTGCAATCAACTTCAAAATATAGCATTTTAAAACATAAAAATGGTCAAGTTACAATTATTCTGAAGGGACCATTCAGGGATCCAACGTTTGTCCCACCAGTGAGATTTATTTATCCACTGAATTATGGTTCTCAACTGAATGGCTGGATTTTTTTTTAAAGAAAGATAAGTAATCTATAGTCTTTTTAACCAACTTTAAAAGACACACATATAAATCACAGAAAACTGGAATGGAATGTGGCTAGCATGAATCAACTCCAAAATATTGGCCTGGGGGTCTGCAACACCCAAACACAATGTCCTAAAAATAACTTATCTTGGAGCAGTCATCATCATTGGGAACACTTGAGAAAAGAGCAGCTTCAGTTGTGTGTAAACAGTGAAAGAGTGAGGAAGAGAGCGGGTGTGTGTGTGTGGGGGGGGGGAAGCTAACATCCAAGCTAGAAAATTTATCAAGAGGCAGGGTGGGATGACTCATGAAAATAAGTGACTGAAATGATTTGGGGAAGGACAATAAGGAGCTTTGAAGCTCCGAGATTACAGTGCTGATGGGGCAAACCGGGGAGGCTGTGTGTTGAGACGGTAATGTAGCACACACTGTGCTGCGCGCCCAGGCTCTGGTATTCACTCTTCTGGAAATACATGTAGGACACGGCTTCATCAACCCCCTGGAGTGCTGCAGCCATTACGGTCACACCGCTCACCTAGTGGGCAGAGAGACAGACCGGCGTCTTTGTTCCAGTGCAAGTTCATCCCCCTGTCTTGAGTCTATACCCTCCATTCAATGACCGTCTGTCATTGTGAAATCGCTGCCTGCGTCCTTCTTTGGAATGTATTATCAGATAGAATAAAGTAATTGCTTTAGTTAAAAAAAAAAAAAGTACGGGATGTAATTAAGCATACTTCAAAGAACATATGCTTGCATCTCAAACTGCTCATTAATGGTTCACTTATAAGGATCCTTAAAAGAAGGAGAAGAGTAACGAGGACCACGGCATAATCTGATATGCAGCAGAGGATATGTTAGATGTACCTCAGTAGAACCTGCTGCTAAAACTAAAATTAGGGGAACAGCTGGTTTCCATGCAGCACCTGAGACATGTTCTCGTTTCCTTGCATATGAATCAATCGATGAAGGAAATGTTCACTTCTCAGAGCTGACCACAAGCCTTTGACAAACATAAAGGTTGTTTGTGGACATAAGCTTTATCCGTAATGCAGTTGGATGCTACTCTGGACCTGAAGGGCAGCTTTTCTGTATGATTTAGATCTATTCCTGCTCCACCATAGCTGATTCACGTGGCTGAATTACTTCCACATGTCCACAAGTTCTGCAGGAACACGCTAATGGCCCATGTGTTTGATTCAGGTCAAACACCAGGTTGCCAGTTCACCACATTTTTCTGCATCATTGAAATGTTCGTAGATGTGTTTATAAAAAAAGATAAAAATAAAACGGATCAGATAAAGCCAAAACTTTATTTTAAAGAGGAAACTATTTGACTGGACATATCCAAAAATTATGCTAAATTATTCTGGCAGAGAGAGAGCAAGACTTAAAGTAGGTAACAGAAAGGCTAACCGTGTTACTCTGGTTATTTTATCTTATTTTATTTCAGCTTTCAACTTTACATTACAGCATTACATTTCTACAAAATTACTGTTCTAGCAATACTAACCACACTGACTATGTTAATCGCTAATACTAGAGGCTGTAGACAGTACTGAAATATCACTATTTTTACTTTACAAAAAAATATAAAACCACGTGCTGTCTCGCAAACATCGGTCTGAATTTGCCTTTGCTCATAATTAATAATACCAAGAAGGCTCAAAATATTGTTTTTTTTTTAAAGAACTATATGAATTGGCAGATTTCTGCCAAAACATTATTATACCAATCAAAACCTATAATTGGAAACAGCCACAAAATCCTGATCTGTCCATCTCTATGTTAGCTGCATGCATAACATCATTTGTGAAAAAACAAGAAGCCTCTCATTCATTATATGTTACATTGTTCAAATCTAACAGTTTCATTCATTTTGAGTAATAGTTTTGTGACTTCCACATTTAATTCCTAATTTATTAGTGTAGCAAAAGCTGCCTGAGCAGTTGTTGGTGCTACAGAACAACATCATTTTCAAGACTCCCAGTCTGAAAAAGGTAGCACAAAAACAAACAAAAACGTCTAAAATGAGGTAAAGCGATACAGACATCATGTCTGCTTATATTTGCCTCAGCAAAATGATAAGCTCTGAATTAATTACGTATAAACTCCGGATACTGCTCCACTCCTGTGAGCCAACAGAGGAAAACACTGTAGAAGAGATATAGTCGAGTTTTAACTCCCTTGTTACAGAATGGAAAAACCCTGAAAACAAAAGATAGGTTCCTACTTTCCCTTTTAAAGGCCAGAAGCCAAAATAAATGCAAAATGCAATAACGCATGTATGAGTTACCAACTTCATAAGCAAAGAATATGTGCATGAGATCACAGAACTGGAGGTTACAATATAAAACCGTCATGCCACACATACTGTTCCTAGGTCACTTTGATGCTTTTTATAGCTCTGCTGGATTGGTTATTTTTACTGCTTGCATGCACCAAGTGTAAGTGGCATATCTACTGTTCCTACTGCATATTAATGGTGCAGAAGCATTACTATACAAGACATCTAGTCAGAGTCAGGAATTGGTCTATTAGAAGCCAGAGAAATGAATGTCAGATAATATTTCAGAAATCAGGGCTTGACTTGTAGCCCATTCTCACATGCATTTTCAAGTGCAAATAAGAAATACTTTGCAGTAGCGTAGCACACAAGAAGCAGGCCATGATGCAAATGGATGGCAGAGTCAATCTATTTCTTTTTAATATAGCATCTTTAGAATGAGGCTTCTTTTGCATCCCTAACGATAAATGTTCTGATGTCAATAATATGTGCATCTGGACACATCCAATATCTACTACAGGCAGGCCAGCAGAAAAGAGTTTGAATCAGCAGCTGAAGCCAGCGTGCAGACTTGATCCCGGTGATATCCCCGGAGGATTACCTGCTCAATTCACACATGGTCTCACTCTGTCATTTTTCATATTTCTTTCTGGCCAGATAGCTGGGTAAACTCCTTCATAAGTCAAGACCGAATGTTATGCGGACATTTGCATTCTCGAGTGCAGCCTCTCTGAAAAATGCCTCGCAAACTTCGTGGGCGCGCAGCGCGTGTGAAAAACAGCTAAAGAAATCGCATTTTCAGAGTAAGCTGCACCCACTTATTGGAGGGCTTCACGTCTGGTTTTTGTTTAAGTTTTTTGTTGTTTTTTTTTTTTAAGTTTGCTGCAGTCTAAAGCCCTTCTAAAATCATAATGCAGCCAGATTACATGTTTGCTGCACATAATGCCAGAATCAGTCTTATTTATACCCCATCTACCATCAAGGAAGAGAAGCATGAAAATGATTGCAGCCTTTTCTTAACCCCAATCAGCAATGATGTGGTGTAACTTTGCATAGGTGTTTGACTATATTTACAAGCTAAAACTGACCCTGAGCCGTAGATTCATGAAGCACGTCCCTTCAAGTGTGGCAACCTAAATCTTTACAGAACATTAAGCTTGCATGACGCAAAAGCATGCTGGGAGAATTTGAGAGGATTCAGACATTTAACTGCATTTAGCCTCTGCTTGAGGAAAAGACCAGCCAGGGTCAGCAGTGAGTGTTCTTGCGAAGGCCACAGAGGGAACTTTAGACCGCGGGTTCAAATAACAAACACCCATTGCAGGTGGCGTTCAGCTGCAGAGCACCTCCGGGCTGCCTGCAGCATGCACGAGGACATCATCACATGTAAATCAAGCAGCAAAAAGAAGATCATAAATCTCTACTGCACTGCACAGATTTCGCTATCAAAGATATTTTACCGTAAAGCAGGTAGGCTCAAATAAAGTGGAAAATACCATATTACATAAATAATTTTAAGTCAGATCAGTGTGGCACAACAGCAATGCAATAGGATTTTGTGCATTGCAATGTCAAATTCATAGGATCAGCCAGATGTGTTGAGATTTTACACGTCGGGACATTAAGGAGGTTAGCTTGCAAGAAATTTTTAACATTGTTCAGATGAGGCATTTTATGGATAAAGACAATAAAAGAATGATAATAGCTTATTACAACCATGCCAACTTGATTATGCTAAAAAAATGGCACTATGTGCCTTGAAAATACATAATACCACATCTTCATGGTATATCTGGTGCTTGAACTATTAAAATGGGTAGTTATAAGGGTCTCTAAAAGAAGTCTGAAATATTCAGGGATTAGAACCATTCACAGGTGGTTTTGGTCTCTTACCCCCAAAAATACTGGGGTTTACTCTATACAGAAAATTATGAGATTTGAAAAAGTTTGCTTCTAAAACCTATGGAAGTTTCAGTTGTACTCCTCCTACGGTTTAAACTCCTCTTAGTTAGATGTCAGAGAAAATGCCGCAGTGACCTGCAGCTTTATAAAGCATAGAGCAACAAAGCCTTCCCTCGCCCGCACTTTGCTGCGCAACGCTGATAAGATGGCTAAAAAATGGCTTGCACACTTTACCCAAGCTTAGAACATTCATGCATATTTCAGCAAACCAATGGACAGCCATCAAAGGGAAGGGGCCTGGTAGTAGACTCGGGTTCTTCAATAAAATAATGTGACAGCAATAAATGTGGTTCTCATAACTCTGTACTGTTAAATTAGTTGAAAACACATTTATAGATTTTTTTAATAGAATAATTATTGGACATACTATCACATTGTTCCATTCCATTTTTTTTCCCACCTATTAGCATTTTTAAACTTTTATAAACACATTTTACAAGCCCGATAAAGACGTAATGGACCTATAAAACAAAATAACTGAGGTTTACAAGAGAAAAAACATAATATATTGAGGGGTCATGGTTTTTGTATTTATATAAAAAGTAAAGTTAAAATATAAAAATGCATCACTTTTCCTTTTGTCTGCTAATTGCCCTGGTATGAGGGGTTGTGCAAAAAGCCTGGTGGCATTAAAAGACTACAAAGAGCATAAAAAAATGATACCAAAATTGCTGTGGTAAATGAACAAGAACGGCTGATATTTACAGTTCATCACAGTGACATGCTATTGTTCGCCAAACACCCAACCAGTAACAAATGCAGGTAATGAGTAAAGCCTAGAGAGGTGGGTTCGGATCACGAATGTGCTCCGAGAAGCACTTTATGTGACAGATTCAATTAATGAGCTTCAGATTAAAAATCACTAAAATGGCTTTTTAAGTACTCTTGAGCCATTTGCTTACTTTTCTATTTGTCTTCCAAATTATGGCGTTCAACAGGGCTCGGACAAATATCAATACGGTGCTATATTACAAAATTTCCCCTGGCTTAATATTATTGATGCATTTGCACAGAGTATCAATTTTTTTTTATTATCAAACACGGAGTCCTGTAAATGGATTTTCTCACATTGAACATCTTGCCGTTTGTTTTGGCTCGCAGCACCACCACCTCATGACTCCTTTGTGGTATTTATGACAATGATTAGTAGGGTGAGACAACAAAGAAGAAAAGCTAAAATTATGAAGCTTCGGTGCATAAATTATTATATTTTAGCTTCGAAATGAGTCCTAGTGGAGAGAAAGATTTGTTTGCTCCTTCTGCTTTCACACACAAAAAGTAAAAAAAGAAGAAAAAAAAAAACACTCCAACTACTGCAAACTTTTAAGCCGGGAATTCAGGCCTTGTTGTGCCATTCTGATTAAATTTTCAAGCTCAGATTTAGGACTGCTGACTTAGCAGACGTAAGGGTCAGAGCCAAAAGCTGGCATTTCTTATCTTGTGGTCTTTAGCTTCAGAATAATGCTGCACACCAGTCACAGGCTCCAAATCTGCCGATCCAATTTTTGACCATTATCTGCAGCTAATCTCCCATTCAGCATAAAAAAATGAAAGGGAGAGGAGAAAGAAATCAAGAAGAGTCAGTCACACAGTCGAAAAGGCTTTTCATTTTGAAAGTCTGTTAAATCTAATAACGCAATAAATAAATAATATATAAATAAAATAGCAATTTCCTGAAGAAACAGCTGTGCATTTATATTAAAAGAAAACTGATACGATCTTGACAGGCAAATTTCCTCTCCAATAAGTCAACTGCATTCAAAGTGAGGCATCTCCATGCAAAAACAAAATGCGAAAGAAAAAAAAATAAAAAAAAAATTATGAAGCCTCCGAAGTCGGCGTCGCACAGTTTTCTTAAAATGGCTGGCGACACACTTCATTTAAGCAGTGCAGTCTGTCTGGTGTGAGGTGACTATGAATTTACAGTTTTTACATTTAGAGAAAAATCAAATGAGAACAAAGCAGTTACTGAAAGTTAAACGTCGCACTGCATTCTGAACGAACAGAGCAGAATGCAGGGGAATCCTGCAAGAAAACCTGTTTGAGACTTGATCCCGAGGCAGAGTTTCAACTTCTGGTAAGATATTGACACTAAACATACAGCCCACATATTCAGGTGTTAGAATATCCCTCATACCGCCCAGATCTAATATCCAATTCAGAATGAACTACAATTTGACTTAGCATGAGCTGTTTTTCAAACAAGAAAGATAAACCATTTCAGTCCCTAGATGTTCAGAGCTGGCAGACACTTACCTACAGCAGCACTTTATATCGCAGTAATAAAATACTGCTTAGAGGCAATATATGCTAGGCTATAGTATATCTGATGTTGTTCAGTCAAACACTTTTTCAGCAATGAAAATTTTGGTCATATATATTGAATTTTACTGCTTTATGCCCACAGCAGGTACAGGTCTTAGTGGCCAGGATGCTAAAGCTCAGGTAGGGCGATGGGGTAATCATAATGATGCAGAAGAAAAACAAAGAAAGAAAATGTGGATTAATTGCCACCGATTGTCAACAACGTTGCAAAGTCATGTTTTACTCGTGTCACTCATCCCAGAAAGACTTACATATACAATCTTGCAGTGAAAGATAGTGCGGCAACTTGTTGCAGACACAGTTTTTATGTGTAAAAATGTTGGAAAGCCATGTATGATTCTCTTTCCATGTGGCAATGACGAATTATATTGCGTTGCTCTGTCATATAAAATATATTGTCGTTTGTGGCTGCACAGGAACAACATGTGGAAAAGTTTGGAGGGTAGTAATACTTTTACAAGGCACTGCGTGTGCAGCTGGGTTTTACTGGCAACGTCTCACCACAGTAAATCAAATGCTGAAAATTTTACCATAGGGATCATAATAAAGATTAGTTTAGTATGGTTACATGTTTTGCAATCAGGCTGTCTGATTACAGCAATTAAGAGCTGCATACATTTCTTCACCCCCCCACCCCCTCCCCTGCAATCAAACACTGCATAGTGTTTGCACTCCACTACATGTACATTGTTCACCAAATTCTGGGTCGCCCTAAAGTGCTGTGTGCTCATGTAACTTAGAGTAACACTCCAAGTGAGCTAATAATTTTGCTCCTGTTTATATTCAAACAATGTGAAGAGCCCCAGCCAGACAGACTGGCTCAGTAAACAAAGACAACAGCACATTTTCTCATTACCAGGATGCGTGAGGGAGGCCAAGGCATAGAAATTAGCAAGCAAAACTGCAAGGAAAGCAAAGCAACCAGGTCATCTGCAGTGTTTGGCACCCACTGATTTTAATTTCAATATTACCGTGCAAACAAGAGGCAGGGGGGGCAGCGGGTGGGGGGTGGATTATATGATAAACACATACTTCTCTCTCCCCGCTGGCAACAGATAGCGGCTGTGTGCACTTGTGACAGGCATGACTACCTGTGAAAACGGTGTTCTTGGTGAGGCGTGCTGTTGTAAAATAAATCCATACGCTATTGTTTGCCGATTGTTAGAGGCAGGGCAATCCACAATGCGAGGGGGCAAGGCTTCAAGAAAGGAAAGCGGCAATCCTCATTGTCGCACCTGCTTATCCTCACATACCCCCTTGGAAAACCCACAAACCTTTACTCAGATAGTGTTGATGCACAATTCAAACCGCAATGACACACTTACATTTTTCTTCCCCCCCTCCGGTGTAGTTTCCTTTTGTTGATTGCAATAATGTGCAAAAGGACACAGGCTACAGTTACAGCACTAAACAGCCAAGAAATCCTCCTCTTCAAACCCAGCCTACATAATAAACGGGGCTTTTTAAAGTGAGAAAGAAACAAACCCACCCCTTTCATTCTCAAAGTCTATTTTCACTTGATGCCGTTGTTAATAACCTGCCAAGCGTCTCTGCATAGCAATGTTGTAGATACAGCTGGGCTATACCTGACTGAGATTAACTGCTAAGCACAGCGCGAGGAATACAGGGATAATATGCACTCATCTACCATCGTGCTCAGAGCAAGCAAAGGAATTCTACTTCTCACCCCTCGCTGATTCAATATTGCCCCAAAGACACGGCACCGAATAGGATTCTCTGGCTCCGCTTCCAACGTGGCGCGGAGATTCTCTTAAAAAACAGAATACAGCAACTTCCCGCATGATAATTGCTTTAACTATTGAACAACACAGCCTGGAAGCCTCTGGTTGTAGCTGGTTGCATTTTTCAAACCAGCCCTATAAGTTTAACTGCGTGAATATCAAAGGAATAAATCTCGCTTTTGAAACTTTTGCTTATAATCGCGTTGCCTGTTGAGAGATAAGGGGGAAAAAAAGCCTAATGGCGAGTTAGAAGTAGACCCATTAAGGAGCCTTGTTATGCTGTGCACTACCTGATGAGGTCCAATTTTCCAACTCTTGCTCTAAATTTTGTCAAAGTGTCATTAACCGTGGTTTTTTTTTTTTTTTTTTTTTTTTTTTTTTTTTTGTTGCTTTGAACACATGTCAAAGTGCTTGAGAGGACTCAGTTTTAAGTCATATCATAGCTTCTTAGATAAGCCGGGCTGACATTTATCCCCATCACAGATCACACTATAAACTACAGCTGAGTGAAAGTGTGCCGCACGGAGCACAGTGCTATTACAGAGGCAGACACCCACCGCATCATTTATCCTGCCCATAAATCAGCCCTCTGCTCTACTGCACTACCTGCTTCCCTTGTCCCAGTAGATCTCACTGATGTATCATTAGGCCTCATATACTTCCACTAAAATAACCTCCAACATTGCCAAAAGCCCAACATGGCGAGAACAAACAACTTGGACCTTCTCTCTCTTGGTGCAGTAATTTTTTTTTTTTTTTTTTTTTTTACGAGTGTATCAATTAGACTTGTGATTTATAGTCTTCCAATTGTGTTTTTTAATATTATGCGTTATTCAGATAAGAATATGAGGCATTTCGTTCCAACATCTCAGCTCAAGCTCAGTCAGATTGGATGGAGAGAATCTGTGGTCAGGTGTCAATAGTTGCAACTGTTTACCAGTCGGATTTCGGTCTTATGATTTCAGTCATTCTCTTCTAGTTGTGGAAGTATGTTCAAGATCTTCCACAGCCTTGAACGAGTTTTGTTCGCTGCCAGGTACGGCATTCGTAGTGCCGCAAACAAACGCTGCTTTTGAAAAACATACCCATTTGAAACGAGCCTCTTCAGGATGACACTTAAACAAGCATGATTTATATCATTAATCTGCAAACACAGACTTTAATCATATTTTTGAATTTACTGATATTTGTTGACGTTCTTATGGGGAAAAAACCCAGTGAATGAAATGAACATCTTAGGTTGTTTTTAACATTAACTGATTTTTTTCAAGACAATAAATCAGAACTCATAAGAAATGTTTCATGATGAATGATAAATGATAAATGCTCACCCCTAGTCTTTATCATCCTGTTTTCTATTTAGAGTGAGATTAAATTATAAGCAAACTATTCAGAATGCACTTAACTGTTGAAGACAGCTGGTAGCACTTGATTGTATTTAGGGGTGTTTGAGTAAAGGGAAGTGAATACAAATGGGTTAGAAAACTGTATATCCCCTTTTCTTTTACTTTCTATTGGTCCATTAGACAAAATCTAAATTTGCTATCCTGGAGTTAGTGATTGCAACCTGACAAAATGTGAATAAGTTCAAGGGATCTGGATAGTTGTGCAAGGCACTGTAACAGAAACTCTCATCTTGCGCCGGTAATATGTTTATACTGTATTTCACAGCAGGAGTATCTGCAAAATGAGGAGGAACTGTAATCGTTATGATAGCTGAAGTGTAAAGCTGATGGCGGGTTCTGCCTGAGCCTCCAGAAGAAATGCGTTATGAGTCTAAGTTTTCAAAATCTAAAACTGGAAACTGCAGCGCGAGGAAAATGAGATGTCATTAAGTTAGGCAAAAGTGTTTGAATGCGGCAGAGTCTTGAGGAACAGATGCTCGGAGATGAACATGCCCATGCGGCTTTAGAGGAGCAGCTCATCGGGTGAGCACTGGGGCTGGGCAATGAGAAAGAGATGGAGTGAGAAGTGTGGTGAAGGAGAAAAGGTGGTGAGAGAGCATCAGTGCTGCAGTGAATGAAGTAAAACAAACAGTTTTACCTCATTCACCTCAAACGTGGGAATTCCAAAGTATTGAAATAATAGAACAAACAGCTTCAAACATGAGAGAAAGACTGGAAACGAGTGCCCGTTTTTTTTTAAAACACCTATTCAGCATAAAAAGAGTATTTGCGTTTTCTCCCCTTGACTGCCCATGCCTCGCCCATTATTTCTCCACTTTCCCCTACTCTGTGTCTCTTCCCGTCTCTGCTTTGAAGCGCGACGCTGTGTTTGTTTGAGAGACTCTTGCATCACACCTGTTTGTTTAAGCTGCAAATGACGCTTGAGACAAAGCGCGCCTGTCTCGGTAGACTGCCCGGATATAGCCAATGGTTGCCAACAACACAGGACTCCCTCTACCTCTCACCCTTTTCCTTAATTTGCTCGCACTCTGTGCCGCTTTCGCTCCTGCTCACTGGCAGGGGAAATACAGAATATTGAGCCTCGGTAATAATTCCTACAAGCTCGGCGCAGCACTAAATACTCCCAGAGCGCCTCGGTGTAGTCCCATGGACAATATGCGGTAAAAACATCCTGACTCGTTTAACTTCGACTTATCAACCCAATAATACCAGAAAACCATCATGAGCATTTAACTGAACAACCTGAAATCAAGGCAAGACAGTGTGTTATTACCGGTAAATAAAGTACAGGCAGGAGTCCAAGAAATATGGATCTCTGTCCATTGCAATAATCCACCATGAAAAATCTTTACCCAAAGCTCTTTAAAATCCCTACTAGTTCAGCCTTAGCCAGCACCTTTACAGCCACACTTTCATACAAAATGATAAGCAGTCGAGATGTGGAATGTATTTAGCACAGCACTTTCAAACAAAATGCAGGGCACTTCTGATTTTATACTAACAATAGGTCACGGATCAAAGCCCTGCTATCAGCAGTCTACATTATTCTCCTCAATGGACCTGGGAAGAATCGCTGTGTAACCTCTGCTGTGCAAATCAGTTTTTCCCCCCTCTCTTTCATATGTATTATTCATAAGTTAAAATTTCGGAATGCCTTAATGGCTGTACACACATAAACTCACAAACTTTAAAAAATAAAAAATAAAAAAATAGCAGAAAGCCGGACCATGTGTGACCAGAAAGGGTCACACATGGTCCTTCCAAGGTTAGGAACATGAGGACAATTTTAAGAGAAAGTAAGTGAGCTATCAAGAAAAATAGATAAAAAACAGTATGCCTTTATGATATCTGTAGATCATGGAACAGATATACCGCAAAACATCTGTTCTCAAACGGGTCTAATGAACAACAGAATATCAGGTCAAATTAAAACAAAATGCAGAGGTGTGTACAGTCAAAGGTTTAAGAGCAACATTTGGCAACAATAACCTTGAAGCAGGCATCTTCGGTATAACAATCGAGAATAAATCCTGGAGAGAAATTGTGCCCCATGACTTTTTATGCTGTTGGTTGTGTTTACTGAGGCTAGCAGATATTTGTTTATGCAAAGCTCACTTAAGGTTGAGATAAGAGCATTGCCAGGGCCATTTCAACACAGATTTTTTTTTTGTTTCGTTTTTCCTTTAAATCATTCTATTGCAGATTTACAGGTTTGATTTGGGTCAGCCCCCTGTTCATAATTTGATCCAATATTGGTCAACAATCGAAATGTGGAAAACTTTGATAAACATCGGAGCTTTTGGAAACCACAAAGTTGCTATGCAAGCCCTTATTATTATTCCTTCACCTTTGTATGTAATTTGTGGACCACAATTATCAAAATGAAGTGTCAACATACTAGCATTAGCACTTAAGTAAACACCTCCATGTTAAAACTGCAGGTGCAACACTCTTGTTCTCTGAAGACTGTAGCTGTACGCAAAGAGGATGCTTTGATACATAAGGCTAACCGCCATCTGGAAATTCATTGGTGAGTAAATAGGAAGCAGTTACACTCCGGTTATGTAGGACATATAATACCAAACAAACGTAGCATTTCATTTTGTTTCACTTAAAGGCTGCTGAGGTTTTAAAGACATAGCTTTGATTTTAATGATATACCCAACTGGGTAGTGGTCTCTGAAAATGCCTGTTCTCGAATGATTCAGATCACTATTGTTAGGAACAAAAACTCCTGATTGAGGCATCTAAAAACATTTTATTGCATTTGTATTATCAAGATACATTCATTTTTTTTTTTTTTGATATATATGACACTTTCCGCAGAGTATTCAGGTTGAAAGAAAAATAAATTACCTTCTCTGAACACTACTAAAACACACATCTTTCCATTTTTTCCTCTCGCTCGTTCATTTCTTTTTGTTTGTTGTTTCTCTGCCTGTTTTTATAGCTTTCCTTTTCGGTTGCAGCACATAGCCCTCAGCTCTGTGTCTACCTGACAGGAGTGGAATTGAGGTAAGATGTGTACCCCTGAGGGCCTCTATTTCTTCATTGCGTCTGTGAAGTTTTATCTAAATATTTTGTTATTTGCCTCCAACCGGTGGACAAACACAACAAAACTAAGAGGTTACTCTGGTGATGGGGTAACCTACACATGGAAAGAAGCTGAAATTAGTATTTGCTCTCAGGAAGTGATGAAAGACTTGGCCCATTTTTTAAGGATGTGACAGCCGATCCCAAACATATTTGCTCTGTTCCCATCAATATTCATCTACAACATTTGCTCTTATGCCGTTTGTCAACACTAGTGTAAATAACACTTGCAGCTTAAACATTTTAAATAGCCAAGCGTCCCCATGCTGCTTGACATTTAGTGGATAGGCACACTGAAATATTAAAGGAGCTGAAAGATTGTTGACGCAGATGAAAAGAGTAACTACACTTAAACAAGAAGGACGCATGGATGGAAAGAGGAACAGAAGAAAGGAAAGTAGGGAGAAAAGATGTAAGAAAAGAAAGTGAAAAGAACAAAGGAGGAAAGGGAAAAGGTCAGGACACACTGGAGAAAGAAATTAGGAATAAAAAGGGAACAAAAGAGGTAAGAAGAAATAACTCAAGGAAGGGCAGAAGAAAGACAAAAAGACAACTTTTAGACAGAATAAAGTCCATCTGGGCTTGGAATGCAGAGAAATTTCAGACTTTTCTAAACGGTCTTAAGAATCCAGTTCAAAAGTTGATTTTTATTTAACTCGGTGTTGCCATCTGGTCATGCTAACCGAACCTTCAAGACTAAATCTCTTGAAATCTGCCCGTATGGTCACCATTTACCCATGTGTCTTCACAAATCAGTCAAGAAATACCCCTGGGCGCATTCCCACAATTCCCTTTGGGGTTTTTTCCTCCATCACTCAGCAACCTATGTACAGCTCACCTCAGACTTCCAGACTGGACTCAAATCAAAGGAAGGAACAGGGTTTTAGAATTAAGAGCTGATAAAAAAAATTTAAAAATAAAAAAATAAAAAATTAATGCCACAATCTTATCTTTTAAAGTCAATCCACTTGATATAAATATGACGTTCAGTCCCCCAACGGGATGTTTGTTCATGCAGGAAAAGGCCCTCGAGGGAGACCTGTGCTTGGTTTCAGTTCCTGCAATCTTGTTATCCCTTCAGGCACATAATGGAAAGACAGGTACACGGCTGCAATTCTGACCACCACCTGCCGTCCACACACCAGCCCATTCTCCACCTCTGTACACCCTCAGTGCCGAGATAAAAAAAAAAAGGAACTTTGCTTCTATTGCTTTCCTCCTCCTCATATCACAAGAATCCCCCCCCCATCTATCTAAGAGTCTGAGGGAAAGGATACCTGCAACCAAAGGGTCAGTAACATGGCAACCGAGTCAAAAGGCCTCCGTGGCTGTTACTCGGCAGGGTGCTGGCATTTACTTCCCCTATTTGCCCTCCCATTTCAACCCTGAGGCCCCAAGACCCACCCAGGACCTTAAAAGAAATGCGCTGTCCTTGCTTTCTCAGCTGCTTCCCTCTTCCCGAGTTTCAAAAACAATATTTCACAAACAAGGGGGGGAAAAAAGAAAAGGAAACTTTCTGTCCTTTTGTCTGTAGTGCAGGCCAAAGGTGCTGTTTACTGCATTCCAAAGCTGGTTTCTCATTTTGATTCTCTGACCATTTCAGAGAAAGAAGTCCTTTGTTTTTCGCTAAACCAACTTGCCATAATAGTGTTGCCAATTCTTATTTATTTCTTTCACAGAAAGATTGAACTACATTTCCGGGGATGAAGTTTAAATTTAGGTCATGGTTTTACTCTAGGTAAATTTCCATAATGCACTCCGTCTTCCACCTGCTGCTTTCTGCTTCACAGTATGAGGGCATAATTTCCTCCAAGGTTTTAATTGGGTCACATTCTGGCTAAAGATGTCAGATATTGCACGTACAGAAATACATAATGCAAACTACTTATGTAACCCAGTGTTAAAAACACAAGTAAAAAAATGAATAGATGTTGATTTAATATCTTATTCTACAACAAGATTAAAAAGAAATAAAGTAAAAAAAAAGAATATGTTTGTAAATATGTTCATAAATATTGATAAAAAAGTGCTAAAAATCTTTAAAACCTGTGAAATATCCCTTTAGTGATTGCTTTTAGTGAAAGATTAAAAAACCAATAACTGGCACAGTCTGATTTCACATCAGCCAATGAGGTTGATTGTCCCGCCCCTTTAACTGCAGTGCTGAAATTTAGCTCAGATTGGTCTAACAACTCCCTCGAGAGCTGAGAGCTGACGGTTGTTCCGTAAATTGTCTGTAAGATTGTGTTAAATTCTACGAAGAATCCTGGAAATTGATCTCAGAAAGCTTCTGTTCTAACAGCTGACGTCTGGAAAAAAATCCCCTGTAGTTGTGTAGCATTGAAGTATCGGTCAGGTTTTTTTTTTTTTTTTTTTTTTTTTGGGGCCCTTTTTAAGCACCGTGCCCAGAGACATCAAGATCACCCCCCACAAGAACTTGGATGGCGAGCCCCAGCCCAGAGGACCGAGTGAACCGGTAGATGGTGACCCGACTGGTCACCAGCTGTGAAACATTGAAAAAATATTTCACAAACACATTGGAAAGACTAAACAAACTTGGAAAGAACATTTGACAGACATCAAAAAGACTGGGTTATTTCTTTTATTTACATTTTTTTTAAGCGTGCAATTTTTGTTTATTTGTACAATGTGGATCCACAAATGTTTATATTAAATTCTACTTTTTTATATATATATTGTGTGCTCTCCTGTGTTGTTCACACCTAGGCTCCCCCGAATTTAGAATCTCCTGATCAGGCCCAGCTTCCTTTATACTTCTGTAGTGTCGGTATTAGTAAAGTAAATTAATTTAACTTGCCATCTACTATTAAAGGTATTTAAAGTAACCTTTCTTGTGGGTTACACTTACGATACTGCAATTATCATTTTATGTCATCGCCAGGAAATGCCTTTTTTTTTTTTTTTGCACCTGTAAATATGACGCTCCTAGTTTTTATGTTCACAGAGAAGCTTATCTAATATCAGCACCAAGAAAATGTTAAACTTATTTTCCTTTGTTTTTTGGGGGGTTTTTTTGCAACCGTCAATCTATTTTTACTGAATTTAATTACTTATGTCCTGATCCCATCCATGATATTGGATCGAGGTTCACTAGACATTTTTACAACAAGTGGCATGCTAATTCCTATAACCTGTTGTTGCTACACATCTTGCAAAGTAGTACTGCAGGCCAGGCACATTACTTATTTTCACAAGTAAAAAAGTGTGTATTTTCTGTGACTTCCATAGAAGAAAGACAGAAATGGCCGATGCAGCTTTTGAGTGTGCGTGTGCCCTGCTTTGAGCTTAGAAATTGCCTAAGTTTTAATAATTCTTACAATTCTTAACTTAAGAAGTAAGGCAAGATTTTAAGCAAGCAAGGCAGTACTTACTCATTTTCTAAAAAAGATTTTAAAAAAGGGTGACCCCCTCCACACACACAAACGCACACAAATGTGCTGCTTCATCTGCTGTAATAGATGGGAAAACAGCCAACTGTTAGAAAGAGAAAACGGATTAAAAAAAAAAAGGCAGAAAATTTAACCCAGTTATGATTTTGTCTATTTCAATAGGATCCAAATCTTGAGCACAGAGCTTTTGGGACTTGTGCGTAGGAGAAGTTGTGAGAGACAGACTCAAAGTGCGTTTGGTCTATTGTATTTGCATCTGGGCTTAATTAGTTGGTTGATGTTGGATAATTGAGCGTAAATATTGTAAAATACAATAAAGTTATTCAGAGCCGAGTGCAGTTTGTTCTCAGCACTGGAATTCAGTGAGAGGGCTGTGGTTTTAAATCCTGGAAGGATGGCATGAACAATTTAATGGTAGTTTAACATCCTCTGACCAATCTATAAAATTATGACAAAATAAGAGATGATCTAAGGAATACCTAAACAACAAATTCAAAGCAAGATCTTGTAATGATGAATACGTCTTCTGCATATCTTGCATGGTGAGAGTTGCAGTGGACTTTACAATGATAATGTGGTACATTATCATGAAGTGAAAAAGACTGTGCTACACAGTTATCCATGTTTCATTAGTGCAGCACAAGATGGCAAGAATGCAAATCAGAGACAACGGCATCTTGATACCATTAAACAGAAACTTGCGTTTGCTCCTCTACAATCACGCATCAGCTCTGGATTTGCATATTCAATGTAATCAGTGATAGCCTAAGTGTGAACACACCTGTTGCTGTAATGCAGTGTTGTGGCGTACTGTAATCCGATGTAAATTTCTTCTCCAAGTGATGATTTATAGTTATTCTGCTTTGAATTGCTTCTCCTTGAGATTCCACCACTGCTCGGAACAACTCAGTATCCTCACAAAAGGAGAGGAGTTGTGCTCATAATCCCGCTTGAGGAGGCGCCAACTTCACCATCTTGTAGAGTTCTCGGCGACAGAGAGAGAAAGGGTGAAGGAGCTACTGGCAAGCTCATCGATCAAAGACTGGGAAATGTCAGGCGGCAAGTACAAGGCAAAGTTTTTAAGCAGTCTTGCTAAAGGTGTACCTCACACCGAGTTACTATGACTAAAGATGCGTTCTTTGTTACAAAACACTTGGGAACATGAGCAGTATCCAAGTCTTTCCCTAATTTTGTAAGGTTTTGTTTGGGATTTGTGATATTTACTTTCCCCCCCCCCCGGTGTAAGCAATATTTACAATATGAAGATGATACAACAATAAGATTTTAAACTGCCTAAACTTGTACTGAGCTATACACATTGTACACAATTAGTGCCAATGAGGAAAATTATATTACACAACCTTGAGATATGCTTTATGTCCTAGGAAATGTTTTTTCTGTATTTTACAGTACCTACGGGGCTTAATTCCACTAAGCACTGGCACTGTTTACTTAAAGGCACCTGAATGTTCCACAATCTAGTAGATAATTGCAGAGTGAATCCAAATGGCAAACTAATTACACTCTGTCCTTTAAAAAAAAAAAAGAAAAAAAAAAGTGCTGTACAGTTTGATGGAGAGCCACGGCAGGACGCCACTTGTGTTGCACAGGAGGACAATATTCCACCCTTCATTTCCAATATAAACAAGAGGGCTAGGTGCAGCTACACAGAGGAGGATAAAGGAGGAGCGATGCTGGAAAAAGGTAGATAAGAAAGTTAGAAAAGCAGTCAGAAACGGTGAGAAAACACAAAGGACAAGGAGAATGAGAGAGAATAAGCGGTCGCCAGCCCAAGGCATTACCTCGACTACAATGAAGATGTGTATTCTTTTATGTAGTCATGTGTATATCTACAAAACCAGGTAGAAAAATTACATTTCAATTACAGCCTTTCCAATATCCAGGAAGGCCCATTCTGCCTTGTGAATATTGATGATGTGTGCTTTGTAAGCTCTTCGCTATTTGTGGCATTCCCCACATGAGCATTATTAAATCAGGGAGTTTAAAGGAAATCTAGGAGATTAACACACAATGGTGGGGCAGTGTTTTTTGTTTTACGCTGATAATTTAGCCCACCATAAGTAGTTCAACTGCGCCGTTTAATACTCTGATCCTTGCTAAATATGCAGTTTGGGATCTGGCAAAGCTGGTGTCTTTATTTCACAAGCCTGAGCAGCAAAACAAACATTTAGTGTACAAAGGTCCATTCAGGAACCTATTATTTCAATCATGTAGAATACGTGTGGTTTAATGGCTCAGCAGGTTAAATGGTAGAAGCAACTTACAAAACTCCAAAACTGTTTAGCTGTATCAATTCAATAAGATTAATTAAGAATGAAGAATGAGAAAAAAATTGTTGATTGTTTAGTTTATTCAGTGTAGTACGTTAAGCATTAGTTTTTCCAGAATTAAGCTGTTAACAAAAAGATTTTAAAATCCTTATTAAACACTATAATGTTCTAATTTTCTAACCTCATATTTTTTAAGAGAATTGAACTGGTAAAAAAAAAACTCAGTCAAATAATCTTGTTTACTAATAACAGCTATGTGTCGTTATTTTTTATTTGTTTTTATCCCGTTTTAACACAACACTGTTGGTTCTGGATTGGTTTAAACGTGTTTAAGTTGTGACTGTTTTCTATTTTGCATGTGTAAATAGGGAAATAGATTTTTTTGAACATCCTGTCTTGTCACATCTCTAAAGGATGCTCATCTCTCTCAATTTGCTTTAAATCTAAATAGTATAAGTATATTGGAATCAATGGTGAGGAATTTACACTGTCCTTCTGTATCCGGATGGAGGACGTCACTTTAGACGTAACACCAGAGTTTTGTTCCGTTTTTGTCACACTTAATGATCAAGAGGCCGTCTTGTGAATTACATTTCAATGCTCCATAAGTGCCCCCGATTGGTCAGATAGTTATTAGCCAAATTAATTAGAAACTAGGTCAAGTGGTCAGCCTCACTTTCAGTTCCAAACATCCAGCAAGCCAAGGTGAGTGAACCTGGGCAGACAGTATAGCAGAGTGTCAGATTAAGTAGTGGTGTTATTTTGTCAGTGCTGCTGTGTTTGAGAGACACATGACATGGTGCACAGTATACATGCGAGAGCTGCAATGCTCATGTGGATTTTCTGACATGTCCAAACAAATCAAAGGCACCATGGCCCGTCTGTTGATCTAATTGTGTACACTACAGTGTCAACTGCATAGTAAGACGGGGCGAGAGAAATACTTTCCTATCCCGTCATGCTTTCCTACATCACTTGAAAGAAAGGTAGACACTCAGTGCGGCAGGGATATTGGTAAAATATGAAACGAAATGTGTTGCTTCTAACCCAGCAGTTTCTGCAGTGTGCTTTGTTCTTTGTTCATCTTGCCACAAAATAGTCATTCATTGACCAAACACAATGTGACCAGCGTGAAATATTTTACAAACATTTCTCACTCCTATTGCATTCTCTGCTTTTACAAGGCAACCCTGTTTTGACACTTCTCCAGTTCAGTAAAGATTCCAGCCTCGTCTCCAGAGCTAAAAAAAAAAAATGTTCCTCTAAAGCGTGGATGAATAAATAAGTGTGTGTTGGAGTGTTGGAGTGCTTCGGATTACGGGCTTTTTCATTTGTCCATTGCTATGCTTTATTGCTCTTATTTGCTAATGTGTTAGCCTGTGGCTAATAAGGCTTCATAAAAATGAGATGAGCCAAGCTTGTAAGGTGCAGCTGAAACCACTCCAGCACGAGCACGCATAATTTCTGTCTTGTGGGTGCCATATTGTAATCAAACGATGTTAGGTCTAACAAAGAATTCCAGGAAATAAGGGGAAAGTAATGAAGGCCGCACTCAATGACAGCACATTTTGCAGCTGTAATTTCAATGGCGATGATATTCCATTTGAATCTCAACAAGCCTTAATTTTATAAAGCATAACCCCTCGGAGCTGAACGATGTCAGCTGTTCATGCAGTCGGTTTAAATGCGGCCCTCTTGAGACGAGAATATGGCCAGTGACATTTAATTGGAGAACAGGAAAAAGTTACGGCGGCGGCAGAGAGACAAAAGGCAGAAGGAAATGTCTGTGACGACTTCCCGTTCATCAAGGAGATAAATAAAAGATGATAAACATGAATTAGGGAGGCCATTTTTTTGTCTGCAGACCTCTCTCTTTCTAGTCCCTTTGACTTTGAAAAATATGTCTCTAAATTTAGCATCAGATTTATCAAGCTGAGGCAATCCAGGAAAAAGAGGGACTTGGGAATAGAGAGTGCAAAAGACAGAGACAAGGTTGAACGGTATCTAAAAGACAGGTGCAGCAGCAAAAAGACTGAGGGTGGAGAGAGGGGGCATTGTCTGGGAGATCCTGTCCATCACTTGCCACTTTCAGGATGAAAATACATTTTCGCTAATATCCGCACACACACTTCCCACACACACTCGCAAAACGCACGCACGAAACGCCCAACGCAGGAAGACACACGAGGAGAAAGAGATGTGAATTTCAATTAAGGAGGTAAGGAAATTAAATGGTGTTACAGTTATAAATGCAACCAAGCAGATAAAGAGCTTAATACTGGAAAAAGCTTGAAAAATGAAACAAAAAGACAAATTCATTCACATACACATGCAGAGGGGAAAGCACAAACAGGCTTCCCCCAGCAGAAAAACAGAATTAAGGTCAAAAGAAGCTTTTCATTTTATGAATTTCCACTTCATGTCTAATAACTGTCCACTCTGGAGCAAAATAAGGTCTCAATGAGTGCAAACACATTGATATTATTATTACCAATGATTTTAATGAGCTCTATTCCACAAGTGATTTTTAACGCATTCATAGATGTTTGGTATTGTAGGTGTTTTTCTCTCTTTTTTTTTCTTTTCTTCCAGAGGTCCTGTCAACGTTATGCAAATTAATTACTTCACGGCTTGCGGCTTTTCAAATCTCTGCATTCCCCGTGAACAAACTTTAAAACTACCTCCCTGCTCGCTTTAAAAATTATTCAGGGAGCGCACGCAGTACTACTTATTTTCTGCTCGAATTATTCGCAGATGTACACCGTTTTCCTCTGACAGTTGAGGTCAAAAGAGAAACGTCTTGAGGTCGACACTTTGTTTAGCTTGAAAACAGAAGGGCCAACATAGGTTTACTGACTATGTTCTGATATTCAAATGCAAACCGCAGGTGAAATTCTAGCAAGAGAGAATTTCTTTTATTATTTTTTTTTATCAAATATAAAGTGCTTTACAGAGAGAGCCGCTTTGCCTCCTTTATCTGCTTTTTTTGCCGTCTTTTATTTGCAATCAATGGAATCTTGACACTCGCCAACTCAGCTCCTTCACCCACTTCTCCTAAAATGATTGCGATGAAATTGTCCTCGTTAGGATGGAAGACTTTCATAGGATGCAAATTCTTTAAAGCACAAAGCAGCCCACAGCAGCACTCTTAAAAAAAAAAAAAAAGAACAAAAGAAGAAAACCACTGCCACTATCTTGAACATTGTTTCAGCTTGAAATCACACAAATGTTGCAATTATTTGCTGGAGAATCAAAGGTTGAAGCTTTCTTTGGCTGGCGAGGACTGCACAGGGTAGCGTGTTGGCAAACAACTTTAACATTCGGTGGACGACGTCCAAACGAAAGCCGAACACCTTGCGAATGTAGATTCATCTGCGCTCGTTCATTTACCAATACACACATCTGCTCAGTATTACATGGGAGATTAACTAGTTCTATTTGAGGGATTTATCCAAGTGGAGAGTCATCACACACCTGTATTCCCTAATGACGTATGTAAGGAGCATCTCCCTTAGTCAATTAGTCAACTAAGTGGTTGTTACAAACTGCCTTCATTGGGCTACTTGCTTATATTTGTTGTTTTTTTTTAGCTGGCGAGTGCAAGGGATATCCCTTTCAAAGATTATTTAATTATGTGTGATCAAACACGCTAACCCTCAAAATGTCACAATAATTCATGTAGCGCATATATGGATTAATGTGTTGCAAATGCTGGTATTCATTTGGCACAAGTTAATGAGGAAAGAAGGGGGAAATAATTTGGAGCAATATAAATGCAAAGAGAACAGAAGGTCAAAGTTGGCCTAATTAAAAATGCAATAAAATCTCTGAGTGCTGTAAAATTGCTGCGTGTAGCTATCAATTAGAAATCACAAAATGTTCTTAGGCAGTAGCAGCAAGGAAATGAATCTGTCAACACTTTTCATTATTGTATGATAACACGAGAGGAAATCAAGTCACAGCATAACTGCTACAAGCCGGACTTGACCTGCTTGTGTCCGACTTCTGATTATTTCACACCCTCAGCTAGCAGCACAGGGAGAAGAAATACACAATCTTTCATATGTGGGGAATTGTTTTTGTTTGTTTTGGGGTTTTTTTGCCTTTTCCAGCAGGGTGTCACAGGGGATCTTCTTTTAATGAGTCAAGGTAAAAAAGCAGCGACTACGGTCCACAGTCATGGCACTGCTGTGTATACCACATGTAGAGCCGACTAGGTGCGAGAAACACATTTTCTGGTTGTTTTGCGACCGAGGACGTCAGAGGACTGGTGGCACACCTGCAGCGCAGCTGCAAAAGAAGCTGGATAAGAAGGAATAAATTACCAGCTGATGCGCTTGGAGCCTGCGTCAATCACACTCAATCAAATTAGAATCTCCAGTTCCATTTAGAAGCAAAACGTTGCCCACCGTGAGGCACAGGCAGTTTCAGTCTAAACGAAGGGCAGAAAACATTGCCCTGTAAAAAAAACAAAAAAAATAACACCTGAACAGTGAAAGACAGTGGAGCTGTAAGCAACAAATACAGAACCTAAAAAAAAAAAAAAAAGGTGCTACTGGGAAGTTTACCAAGTTTAATGAGGAATTTGTTTTACCTTAATCCAACTGTTGGCACAATAAATCAAGTCTGTTACCTCAAATTCTTTTACGAGAATGGAAAATGAGCAGTAATTGCCTTGGTTATGTCACGGCATCAATTAACCAAGGGAAAAAGAACCCAAAACATTCAAATGCTACTTAAAACATTTTAATTAAAAATCAGCAGCTAGCCTTTGCGTTGACTGGAGTGGGTGGTGCTGTCAGAGTAAATGAAAGGGAGTTAAATAACAAGGTCACTTATTCGAAGGGACTCAGACTTTTGTCAATGTGTGATTTATGAGTAGATGTGAAAGATAATTATGTTATCGTTTAGTCTTCTGTGAAAACAGTGAGAAATGTTACATGAGCTGGTAAACAACATTTTGTAAAAAAAAAAAAAAAAAAAATTACTGCTTCTGCTAATATTGGCAATATGAGCTACAATTACATGTTGTAGGTCTACCATAACCCGGCATGGACCACTATGAGATTCTTTGAGGAAAAATGACTCAGTATATACATCACACTGTATATCAAGAATGCATAACAGAATCTAACTGCTTTAATCTTAAAAAAAATATATAAATAAAAAAAATAACCATCTCTGCTTCTTTAACCAAATGAAGAAGTGTAGCAACCTTTCAGCCAGCTGACCAGCAGTGTGGACAAAATGACAAGAGAAGGGAATATACGCTCCACGCATGTAGGCTAGTCACTGCCTCCCTTTCCTTTCTAAGGTCCTTTAAACAACTTTAAAGTCGTAGTAAAGACAAGATGAAAAAAAACTAAAACCTTGAACTTGGTAACAGGTCGATGCCCAATTCTCACCTCTTCAATAACAGCTCAGATTCATCCCTGGTGTGTTCCCCAGAACAATGACTTTCCACGTTGTTTTTAAAAAGCCAAGTTTATTGCACATCACATCTTATTCCTCAGTGCCAGCGCCACCAAAGCACTCAAACGTGAACATATCTGTTTTGTGAGCTTTGTGTTAAGCCACTGCTGCTATGTTAAGCATGAAAGGTGCTAATTTTGAGACACAATTTGCCACTGGTAAAATCAGAACTGAAAAGCTGTTCGTCCAAATTGAGTAATACCTATAATTAAGAGTCAGAATAGTTTGAATGTAAATGCGTGGCCTTATTGTAGCATTTTATTGTTGCTTTGTGATGCAGCGCTTACAAGGTACACAAAGATGCATCGCTTTTGTTCCAACTCACCCTTTAATGAGTAGTTTTACACACTCACAGACACCAGCTCTATTTTAACAGTTGTTTCTTTTCTCGTCATTGTTTGATATTGTTTACTTTACCACCACGTGCCAGTATTTTTATTCCCCCCCCCCACTGGTGCCAGATTGTGTTTGCTCGTGGATTCTTTTCTGAGCCGAATTGAATGCAAAAAAAAAATAAATAATAATCTAATCTCTAGGACAGACACATAAACAGACAAATACAAATTATGGCGAGCCCACATGAAAAACACAACACAAATTTATCCAGATGATAAAATATGATGTGGCTGACAGTGCGTCCAATGAAAAATTATTGGCATGAGCCAACATGTCAGCAGTATAATCGTGAATGATGTGCGGAAGAGAAAGGTCACAGCTGAGGACTGAGGCATTATGTAGAGGAACAGCTAAGCTCTTTAGCACTCTGACTTAGATGCAGTAATTCAGAATTGCAGAGTCTGTGTCCAACACAAGCACAACATTTATTTTTTAGCAGAAAAATGTGACAAGCTGTTACACATGTCGTATCATTACATGAAAATAAACACACGACTTATAACATTCTAGCAAAAAGTCCTAGAATGTTATAAATAGTTCATTGTTGCAGCAGTGAGTGACAAGACCCCACTGCGTGTGATTGCATAGAATAAGGCAGGTGAGGTTCTTCACCATAAATGTGCAGCTGCATGCCTGACAGCATGTGCTGCTGCATATTCTTCCTGCTTTTGCTTTGTTATAAATCAGCCCACTGAATCTAGCCGGCTCCTCTACCACCTAACAATACCATGCAGATTTTCTGCCACTGGGGCCATTTGGGAGCTATTAAGCGCTGCCTTGGCAAAGCACGAATATAGCAGTAGCCTTTCAACAGCTCCCGCATCAGGTGGAAATCACAAATATGCTGCACACTGATAGAAATCAATGTGATTCTTAAAGTCAATTTTGCTTCGCGAAGAAGAAAAACTTCAGAAATTATGAATGCTCTTAAAACGCTTATCATGAAAAAAAGTTTTTTTAATATTTTTTGAGAATCTAAAATCCAGACTGCAATAAAACCGACAAAAGTACTCTGTGCCCGAGATATGACTATTTTGGTGCGAAATGCGTTTGACAAACCTGGAAGACCTTGCAGTGACGTTGGCCGAAGCTGGTGAGAGTCAATAACAGCAGAACGAGTTCATCCAGGACTTAAAAGGCAACATTAAAACTCAGATCACAGTCTGCAAAAGAACTAAGTAAGATCTTAATGAAATATTTTAAAATGATTGGCTGCAGATATCAGTTTCTGTGGTAGTGCAATTTCCACTACTGTGCGTATTGGTTCTTATTAGGGTGTATTTGAAACTTGAGCTATTAAAACAGGCAGTTGTATACATTTTTAATAGTATTTGTATGGTTACTGTATTCCCAAAGTGTTGACAACAGTTGTGTGTCTTGTCTGTAACTCCATCCCTATTTTATATTGCTCTTTTAAACAAAACACCGTCAAATAAATGAACTAAAAAAATTGTGAAAGATCTTACAGCCTTTTGTGACAAAGTGTTATTGGCCTGCTGGGCAAGAAGCTGTTTTTTTTTTGTTTTTTTTTTAATCAACTCCGTCACCAAAAAAAGGGAAAGTTGAGAACCATCTCTCCTTTTAATTCAAACTAAAGATACAGGGTGTCATATTTATATTCCAGGATCATACTAATAGCTTACACTTACTTCACCAGAGAAAGTCACATGCTGACAAACAACTGGATAGCACTTTGCCTTACAGCTTTTACTTTGATGGTGTTGAAACATCACAAGATCTTATTGTACTGCTAAATTTGAGCATATTTCAAATGATGAGGAAAGAAAAAAAATCAGTTGTATTCCTTGATTCCAGCTTTGGCATTTTTATAGGCCGGAGTTAGTTTGACAATAATGCAAATTCTGAACCAAGTAATTGCAAAAGTACAGCCAGCAATTGAGATTCATAGTATGGATGATCCAGGAAAGAGATGTTTTATAAGACGAGGGCAACAAAAAGCTTTTTGTGCCATTGCCACTAAACACGCTGCCAACACAGGCACAACCATCAACCTGACAGGTTTGTCGAGCTGAAAGAATATCGTAATCAGAGGGGCTGGTGCCCCAGAAAACTAAAAAACAAAAGATTCAGGACAGCACACGAAAAACACAGATACAAACTGTCACACGTCGTCAAAGTGAGAAAGAGCGGTCTGGCAGGTGGGATTCCAATATCTAACCCTGCAAATGACAACTGGTTCCAATCATGGTGAAAACACTTGGGTGAGTTGGTCAGGCAATCTTCCAATCAGACAGACACATCCATCACATTAATGATTACAGTCAGGCTGTAATTTTACACTTAGAAACAAACTAAAGAGATGCTGTATTTATTGGCTGTTTAAATGCTAATGTTGAACAAGTAAAAGACCAAGCCAATTTGGAAACAACACAATTTAAATCAGCTCTGTAACAGTTGGAGCTACTGCTTAAAATTAGAATAGAGAGAAGACCTGGAAAAATACACCTGGATGCTTTCTACATATCGTCACGTTACAGCTACAAGCTTCAATGCATTTTTTTAAAGGTTAAAGGAACAGCAAAAAAGCTTTTTTATAAAAATTTGTATTTTACGTATTTTGCATTCATACAGCGTCCGAGTCAAAATTTAGATTCAAGTTATTTACAGTTGTAAAGAAAAAAAATAGTACCAACCACAACTTTCCACCTACTAAGCGGCTCTACAAAGCAGAGCTGAAAATCAGAATCCTTTTATCTAAGATAGACGGCTGTTGCTATGTGACATCACTGCGGACAAACTATCTGGCTGCTAGCATGTCCGTCTCCGACACTGAATCGGATTTCGCTACAGAACTAAATATATAACCCATCCAGCTGTACCACTTTGAACCCGTGATGCAGAGTGCAGAATCTGCTGAAGAAGATCTGAGGAATAAAATGAGGAAGAAAGTGACCCAGACAGGAATGCTGAGAGGATCGAAAATGCAATATGGTGGGTAGCAGTTTGTTTCATTTTCTGCACATTCTTTTGGTTCGTGATGTTGCTGGAAAAGGTCCCATCATGGCCGCTGCAGATAGTCCCACTGTGGTTGCTGTGTTTTTGCTTTCGGGACAGCAAAATACTGATGCAGATGCATCAGTATTCCTTCAGGTAGTTTCTTTTGGGTGCAAAACTGTACAGTTATGTTGTAAAACCTTTGTCTTTTTGGTGCTTTCCAGACTCTGCAGTTCCAGACTCGGATTAGTCTGCTATGACTCTTCCGCCATTGTGCATCTTTTGGAAAACTAATATGTAGCCACGATGTCCCATTTCAAATCCCCAAAACTTAAATTTAAAAGCAAAATCTATGTCTACCCTGTAATCCAGGTTAGGTGGTGTATAATGAAGCACTGAGGGTTGAGTTGTTTGACCACAATAATGTTATCCATCACTCTGCCTCCTTCAAGAGTTGACTTGTTTTACAAAAAATATCTAAACATTTAAAGGATAGTCATACTGCATAAAATATCAAATTATGCAGATATTTAAAAAGCTAAAAAGGCCTTATTTGAGTTGTAATAAAGAGAAATAATAAACTAGGGCATACGGGCTAAGATGAAGGACATCTAAAACATTTTTACACAAAAGTGTTTTAAAAATGTTTTACACAACAAGGTAAGAAAAAAAAAAGATTTTTCTTTCTCTCTTCTTTTACTTCAATGAGGGTGCATGAAACCTGAAGGAAAAATGAATCTAGTTAATGCTGATTTGGTGCTACAGGGGAAATAGCAGTATTTTCTGTGTAGCCAACTCTACACATTTGAATGCATCCAAAGTCATTTGATCTGATGATGGATATATCTCACTCTTTGTTGTGTCAGTTTCAAACGGCATATTTGAGAACAGAGTAGAAGAAAGAGTAATATAGGGAAACAATGCAAAAGAAAAACTTGACAGCAGGAGGACGTCTTTGACCCCACCACGGAGCTCATCATGCTAACTGAACACGGCATATCTTTTTATTTATTTCCTACATTCTAATCAAACACAGACGGAAAAAAGGTCAATGTTGAAAAATTAGAAATGCATTCCTCATCAGCCTCTCGAGCTGCCAAAACAGCTCCCTGAAGTGATGACTTTCAAAGTTAAGTGCTCCTCCGCCTCTCTGACAATCTTTGTTTTTCACCCTGGATTGGCGCAGACTTGAAGAGATTGGAAGAAAAAAAAAAACAGATCAGACTGGGGAATCCACCTATCACATTATTGCAGCGGCTAATTTAGAAGAGTGCTACAGCTGAAGAGGGCCCAAGGTCAGTGTCACTGCTAGTTTGTGATGACCAGAGCCACTTAGTTCGTGACACTGCTGTGATGAGAGAGCACTAAAAATCAAATACCAACAACCAAATGGAGACAATCTTTTTCTCATTTATGCTGTAAGAGCAAAAAAAATAAAAAAATACAAATGTTGTATTGTAGGATTTACGGAAAAGTTGCAAAGCACTTTTTATTATTTTTATATCCTGAAAAACGCTTCTCAGCACGAGCAATGCATGATGAACAGGATGGCCA
The DNA here is from genome assembly GCF_001443285.1 of Poecilia latipinna. Classification (NCBI taxonomy): domain Eukaryota; kingdom Metazoa; phylum Chordata; class Actinopteri; order Cyprinodontiformes; family Poeciliidae; genus Poecilia; species Poecilia latipinna. The sequence continues at coordinate 150,531 of NW_015113458.1, read as the reverse complement.
TCCGATTACAATCAATTGTAGCTACCAATAAAGACAACCAATAAAGACATCTATTGTCTCCTTGCCTCACATAAGGAGCTTTAAGCATCACAGAAGAAAAAACTGAACTACCAACCTGACTAGATACAATAGCTCAAAAGGGTTCCACACACCATTTTGTACTTCTGTGGTTTTCTGTGCAAGACTTTTTTTTTTCAGTATGAGAAGTCTGTAATTGGGTGCATTGCATTGGCAAATGTAAATTTGATAAGTAATATTCATCAGCAAGAGGTCACCTACCAATATCCTCGATTGTTCAGGGGTAATCTTCATCTGTCATATTTTTATTACTCACTTGACCATGACGGGGATCAGAATCCCAATTTTCAGAAAACAATTTTCTTTTATTACGTGAAGGATTTATGTGATCAAATGCACATTTAAGACAATTAAGTGTAACTATCAACTGCCGTCTAAAGTTTCCTGTCTACATAGGCCGCACCAAATCTACAGGGTTCATAATTTCTAATTTGTGTTATTTAACGGCTTTGATAAACAGTAAAACGGCGATTAAGCAGAGAAACAATCTAATTATCTTTGAGATCTTTTTGCAGTGTGGTTCACAGCAAATAATTCTGAACACTCTGCTGAGAAATTCACCTAATCTGTTTGAAGAGACCTTTAAAGGGACGTAATGACGCGGCTCAGGGGAAGCTCCCTGGCTTTGGAACATCAAACCAGTTGTCAGCTGGTTCTTTATAGCATCAACTTAGGACTAAGGCAAAAACCTGAGACACTGGCACTGATTTTAATAGCTCCTTATAGTGTGTAGTTTGGGGAAAGTACAAATATTGGACTGAGACTCCGTATCGACGGATACTCGGTCTTAAATGATCAATATCAGGTACAACCTCTGGTGTAAACAGTGTAATTTCCACCTCAAAGGTGGCAACATTATAACATGCTTCCTTTGTGTAAGTCAAAAGCTTTCTCCCAGAAGACAAAAGTTGCTGTTCCATCTGAAACAGTAATGTTTTTTAAACTGAATAACCTTTGCAGTGCAGCCGTTATTTCTCTGGATTGAGTCACGCTGGGTGTTGTTTTTCCATTTCTTTTATGAGGTTAATAACTGAAGGCAAACGGCAAAATCCCTGTGACGCGCTCGCTGCGCTTTACATTCATGTAAATGCTGAACTCGTGTTTGTTTGTGTTTGTCTTGTACATGTGTCTGTGTGTGCACATCCATTGATAAGAAGTCTTGAGAGGCGCAGTGAAGGGCCATGCCCTCCTCTCCTGTGCTCTCTCCTCTCTATCCTGGCTAGCAGGCTGTCCTCATTACTGTCAGTCAGCATCAGGTTTAGCAGTGCCAGGCTCCTGCACAGCCCTCTGTCCTTTCTGCCCTGCCAGCACTAGCCTGCCTGACTGCTGCCATTGGTAAGCATTGTAAGAGCCCCCTCAATCCCCTAGAAAACCTAATTACTCTCCACCCGCAACCAAGGAGACCAGAGCAGAAAAGACGAGAGGAAGAGGAAAGAAGAATCACACACACATCCCCTCCATTTATAAGCGCTCTGGCAATTATTCAAACAAAAGAAATGTGTGTTCATATTATATCTGCGGCAAAAAATAATTACACTAGCATTCACTTTTACAAATCATTTATCTTTCCATTGAAGCATAAATATTGGCTGAAAGCATGGTGAGAAAAAATAAAGAGAACACAAGATACATTTAGGAAGTGTAAAATGAAAAGAAGAAAAAAAAACATGCATGAATCAAACTGAGCATCGCTTTGACTACCCGTTAACTGGGTCACTCAGTTGGTGATTGTGTCTGACCACCAAACAAACAGTCATTCATATGTCTCTGCTCTGGCCCCGTTTTCATCTGGAGCAGTTCCACCGAGGCCGCTGAAAGCGAAGGAGCTGACGGGTCAGGGATTTAAACCCATCTCTAGCTTCAACACAGCAGCCATTACCACTGGGGGAGAAAAACTCCTCGTGTCATTCTCTATCTGAGGGCGGGTTTGTTTATGTTGCCTCCACGGCTCTTTTTTTTTTATTTGTGTTTCCCCCCCCTTCTTCTCCAGGTTCGAGAGGAGTGTGACAGTGAAGAATTCCCATCAACTTGCTTGTCACTTTTCTGACATCTTAGTCAAAGTTTTCTTTGGTTACATTCTGACTGCCTTTTGGTCTCTCTCCCTGTCTCGACGCATTTAGTGTCAGTTGTAAAATCCATTTTCAAAAGTGCATTCACAGAGGAAAAAAAAGAAGAAAAAAAAGAAAAAAAAAGAAAATATTCCTTCAGCTGGACATCTTGGTCGCTCACCGGAATAAGACCTGTGCTACAAACCTCAAAATGCGATGTCGGCTTTGGATAATAGTCTGCACAACATAACATTCTCTAACACTATGAGGTATCTACACACCAAAAAGACTTTGAGGAAAAAAAGAGAAAGAGAGAGAGAAAGAGAGAGAGAGAAAGGAATGTGTAATATAGAAAGAGCCTTCTATCATAGCTGAAATGTTAGGGAGGGCTCATTGTCATGAACTGTGATGCTCATCAAAGATAACGACGCGGCATTCTGATGCATTACACTGTAGACTTTTGTCCTTGAATATTCCCTCGGACTCGTGCAGCTGCGCGGATCTGAGTTGGAACGGGAAGCTGGTGCTTTTAATAAACTCGCAGGGACATTCAAAGGGACTGGCAGCTACAGCGGTTTCATTTTCCCAGCAGTGAGCTGTGTCATTTAAAATAAGGATCATTTTGAGGAGGGGAATATCATATTGCTAAATCTAGATCAAATAACTGAGGAAGGCGCAAGGCTGGATTTACAAGGCCTTGTAATCTTTAAAGACTAAGAACAAAGTGCAGAAAATTGAAGAGAGAGGGTACGACATGAGACGCAGTGAAGAAGAATGACAATGACAATGACAGACAAAGCAAAAAATAAAGAAATGTTTGAATGGAGACAACATCTGGTGCCTTGTAAAAGTGAGCCCCTCTACGTTTTGTCACAATACGACTTCAAGCTTCAATAAACTTTCTGAATTTTAGGAGATTAACTCATGTACAATTTTTTTTACAACACTCCACAAATTCAAGTCAGGTTGAATGGACAGCCTCAGTGAAGATCTCAGCTAAATTTAGCTGTGGACTTTGACTGGACCATTTTAAACAACAATATGAATATAGGTTTGACCTCATCTGACCAGACAACCTGACAAATGGCAACTGGCAAACTGCAAAGTTCCTGCCACTCATGAAAAAAGCCAGCTGTTTTAAATTAGGGCTGCATGACATATTACAAGTTTATCAGGATTGCAATATCACTTTATATGCAATGTCATTAGTGCAAAAAAAAAAACATACCTTAAACTGCAAAAATATTAGCTAATTAGACAACTTCCTGGCTTTCTGAGCTAATTATGTAATTGGTGATGCCTTTTTAAAGCAAGGATGTCCTGGTAAAGTTATTAGCTAAAGCTCCACTGTTTCATCAAAACAGAAGATGTAGTGAGGTGCCCTGTTGTCAATAAAAACATGTAGTTGTGATCCATCACAAAGTGTCTTGACATAGACCATTTTTATATGATGTCACATGTTTACTTAATACAAGTGTTCACACATTGCAGGCCTATAAACATTCAGCTGTCGAATAAAGTCAAACTCCAGCAGATTTCCACTTCTGACATTCATGCCAGTAGTCAATAGGTGAAAGGTCACAGAGTTGGAAATATAGCTAAATATGAGAAGAGCAAAATGAATATTGAATTTAGCTCAACTGACATTGTTATTACAGTCTTCACCTGTGATATTGGCACCTATGATTTTCCAATAGTGAGCAGCCTGACCGCCTAATAAGAATCAACTTATTAATTTACTTATATTTGTTGGATTCTGTTGTTTTTCTCCCGTCTGAAATAAATGCTTAAATACTTAAATTAGGGGGCTTCTGAAGGTAACTGACTAGACTTTACTTATGAGAGACTGAAGCAAATGCATGTCACACTTTTAAGATTTATAGTTGTATAAAAAACAAACCTGAAACTTCTTAACCTTTTCTATTTGCCATCATATAAAATCCCATTATAATATAATAAAGTTTCAGGCCATACAGGTGGAAGTACACAATAGAAAAGAACAGTAGATCTAAATCAAACTTGGATTCATCACGAAAATATTTATTCTATACAACTTCACAACATCTGGCATTTTTATTTCCCAACAAGTTTGAACATAAAGCACACAAAGTTCCTGACATAAATGTGTGGAATGCAAACAGGTGGAGGAGGTGGTACTGGTCAGTTTGCCATTGAGAGAAGAGTAGACAGAAGAAAAAAAGGGGGGAGGAGGGAAGCAAAGGGATGAACAGAACATGACAACCAGAGACGAGTGAGACAAGAAGACGGAGAAGACAAAACAGTTGAGGCACATAAAAAGTAAAATTTAGAGAGTGCCTTAATGGTACTTCTGTCTTGTCATCCACCTTAACCCCAATCGTCATTGCCAATACTGTGCTAACTCAGTTTTTCTTTCTTGGAGCTGAAAGGAGAATTTTAGGGAAGAACTGTCAATGAAAACAAAACAAGCATCTTCCTTCAACTGTTGCTCCAGCTGCTCTTCTGCAGCACACGTCGATTCATGAAACAACAAACCCTTCTTTCTGCATCCCAAAGTCCGCTCAGCAGGTCACAGAGGTGACTCGGCCGACTGGGCCTGCACGGCAAAATCCCTTTGAAAGGTGCAACGAAAGGGTTACGCCCGGTGCTCAGTAAATCAAAGCTGCTCCCTCCTTTCATTTCCATAACAAGCCATCAGAACTCATCTCCCACTGAAGTGGCCACAGTCCCACTGGCAATTAAAATCATGCTGGGACATGTTATGCTTGTGTGTGACTGCACTGCGAGAAACAAAACCAGCGGCGGCGGCAGCGGTAATGACGCCGGCAGCTGAGTGGTAAATCTCAAGCGATGTCGGCAGAAACCGTCTTTGATTCCTCTTAAAATAAAATTGAAAAAAAAAAACAAGAAAAGAAAGAAAGAAAACAAAAACTGTGTCCTTGTTTATGTGTTTCAGTTCAGGTCTTACTGGGAAATATCAAACAAGGAGGCACAGAGACAGTGAATTATCTCATCTCCGTCTCCTTTACCACGTTTTGTTCACAGTTGCAAAACTAAAACGGGAGGGTGGGTTGTTTTGGCGTGTGCGCGTAAGCATGTATTTTTGGGAAATGGAGAAAAGCAAGGATCTTAAAACCACACTTGTTTGTAGGAAGCTGCATAAATAATTACACCTGATAAAATGAAAACATCTGCTAATAATGTTTTGATTCACTAAACCAAAAGAAAATGTATATATTGGAACGAGAAATGACTTATTTATTTTTGTTTTAAATTAGTTTCAAGCATCCACTTTGATCACTGGATGATGCGAGTGAAGATCTGTCCAATTCGGCTGAAAAGGCGATTGATCATCACACCTTACAATTACTTCACAGCTATTAATCCAAGCATTTCATGAAAACCATAATCCTCTGTTTTTACACTTGCCAGCCACTTATCACATCTGCTAAGCAATTTCCAGGTGTGAACTGAGGGTAGAACTTCGAACAACGCTTTGGAGAACAAAGCAATGCACGATGAGGGCTGAATTTGGTACATCCTTCCTTTGTTTGTATCCACGTTGAACAACAACCACTGCAGGGACCAGCTTCCAATATGATTGGTTTTTAGCCAGTAAGCTGGCGGATAAAGAACTGTTTGGTTGGTGTGGAAGTAAATGCTAAGATGCTGAAACCTTTACAGAGGAATCCTGGCATTCTAAAGCCACGTCCAGCTGCCTATCTAACAAAGCCTTGGCTATCCCCAGACAGGCGAGGAGGACGCGAGGCATAAATGAATGTGCATAAAGCACTTTGCATCACATCATGATTGTTTAATCCTTTCATTCGCACCTGTCAGTCATCCTCAGATGCAAACTAATCCCTGAATATTTGCGGGCCAGCCTATATTGATACCTTTTCATTTTTTTGTACTTGTAAGCACAACCTCTAAAAAAATCTAAGATTATGTAGAGCATTATTCATTTGTAATGTATGGCATGGTCTGCATTTCCTTAGTCTGTTTTCTTTGATTGACGGGACCGCTGGTTATCTCCACGTTGTGCCCTTTACCAATATTGTGTTGCAAATGGACACAAAACCGTAAGATTCCTTAAGTCATGCAAACATATGATTCCCTAAAGGCAAGTTTAAATGTTAGGAGGAAAATCTATCGTGTGTGATCTTTACTGTACCTCGCAAAGGTATTTTTACTCCTCCTCCTTTTTCATAGATCTTTCTACATTTCACATGATAGCCCTGAACAAAATGGTGCATGGCTGTGAAATGGGAGGAAAATGATGCACGGGAAATATGAGTATGAAAATAATTTTGAAGTGTGGCATTTAATCACTTGTGTTCTGATGCCCTTAAATAAAACCTAGTACAATTACCGGAGTCCACCTATATGAACTTTTATCTCAGTATAAATACTCTGTTCCGTGAAGGCCTCAGGGGTTTGTTGGAGAAGATTAATGAACAGGCAGCAGGAAGACCAAGGAACACAGAAGACAGGGAAGGGATAAAGTTTGGGAAAACCTTAAAGCAGGGCAAGGTTATATATAAAAAAAAAAATCCTAAAAACGCAATCTGAACATGAACACACCATCCCTGCTACATAAATGGTGGTAGCATCATGCCATGGAAATACTTCTCTTCAGCATTGACACTGATGTCAGTCAGAGTTGATGGGAAGATGAAGGTGGAAGTCAATCTGCTGTCAAGGCAAACAGCCAAAACTGAGGTGGAATGGTTTAGGTCAAAACATATTCATATGCTATGACCTAGTCCAAGTCTTGAACTAAAGCCAGTTGCTCTTCAATCACATTAAATTCTAATAACACATACTTAAGCTCGAAGGTAAGGTGGTATTAAGTTCAAAGCGTTCAATTGGTTGGGTTGAATACTTTTGCAAAGCACCATGAATAATCTACTCTAACATATTCCCACAGCAATTGTTTGGTTGACTTTTTACAGGTTTGTGTAGCTATAGAAATTGATTTTGTCTTAAATGTTAGACTATACTTAACTACACTTCAGTGGATGTGCGAGTTTTAATGTATCCTAATGACTGATGTCGAACACCCTTGAGTCTGTTTTCTGTTCTCAGCAGTCCATGTTTTGGGGCAGTGTCAGGAAAGTCTGCCGATACAAGTTGGCTTTTTTTTTTTCTCCCTCTGATCCTGTCATCCCGGCACAAACACCCGCGCTTGTTTACAGTGAAATGTCCTCCTTGTTCACCTTCACCTCCTGCCTGTTTTTCAGCATTACGCTACGTGATGTACATACTGTATAGTTTTACCATATTGCAGCACCGAGCGGTGGGAGGTCACCGGCGAGGTTGGCGCCGAAGCCGTCGCTAACTCGTGAAAACGCCGATTTGCTCTCTGAAGCCAAAGCTACTGAGGTAGCTGCCAAGCTGAGCTTCTTTAAAACAAAAAAGGCAACCTATTCAAGCAGCCAAGCAGGCAGACAGCAGAGGCAAAAGAAGGGACAAAAGAAAGCTCATTCTAGACAGAGAGGAATTTAAAAATAGGAACATCTGAATGGGTATTCTTTCAAAAGTCTTAAACCAGCTGAACCTAAAATACAAACCACTGCAACGTTAAATCTACTGGGTTTGGTCCAATTGTTTTAAGAACCTTTTTAATCCACTTTCAGTAAAACCATTTTGCTACCCTCACAAAATTGCTTTATGGCTATTTAACAATTCATTGTAGTGATATTTTCACAGTGTCATTATAGTGCCAGTTATGGAAAGTATCCTTTAGAAAATAACAGTGTACTTTCCTTTTAAGTTGTTGCAAAAGTTTGCATAATGGTTGGGAAGAAAAATATAAGCAGAAACCCACACAGCAAGCTGACTCACTTGTTCACCTAATAATTGGATGCATCATCAAACATCCGAGTTGTTGTATTGCACCTTCAACTTTTATTAGCAAAGCTCGGATGAGATGAAGTTAAGTCGATAGGCTTGCCGTGTAAGAAAAAGTGGAAAAACACCGGTTGTTTCTCAGTCGCACGCCGATATCCTTAAGTCACAGTGTGCTCTGGCTCTAAAAGCTTCCACTGCCAATTCCTTATTTGAAACGTGAACAAGTCTTTAACAATGCCCCTCTTTGTGATCCAGGGAAAAGGAGAAAATCTATTATCGATTTCCACCTGGTTTAGGTGGGGGTAAAAAAGCCCCTGAAAGCGATGCTGAATGGCGCTACAGTGCACTGCGCTATAGCTTGCACATTAATGGCTGGTGGATGGTGTGAGGGGGCATGTCAACAAAGCCCCTGACTACTCCACCGCGCCATCTGCACATGCTGAATATTTAATTGTCGATGGAAGCGCTCAAGACCAGTAATCAAGAAAAGAAAAGATAATACGCATCATGAAGAGCCTGTGTGACAGTTCCTGCATGATTGGAATATGGCTTATTTCTTCAATCACCCATTGTTTCATTGCTAATTGTGACAATTTCTGCATGCATGCCACACAATAAAGATATTTCTAAATCACTCATGTCATTCAGTCTCATTCAACTCCGGATGTGACAAAAGAACTCCAACTTGTAATTCAGCCAGTAAGTGTAATTCATCACTGTCAGCTGGGGAGTCACTATTCAGTTCAGAAACATGCATTCAAGGAACCATCAGCCTAATCAGTTAAAAATAAAACTTGCCCTTTAACTTTAAATGTGTGCCACCAAAGACATTTTAACAGCTAACAAAAGACAGGAGCATCTTGATTCTTTTCATCCCAGCTAAAAGAATTTAAACTTCTTTCCAACAGCAATGCACTGCTGCCTTAAAGAGGCAGTAGAGCTCGACTTCATACCACTGCAGCAACGGGACTGAAAACCGCATCAGGGAAGAGAGTAATATCACAGAAAATCTGCCAGATTTAAAACACTACAGAAATAAAGAAAAATAATATATTCTTTCATCGCAGCTGAAACCTCCTCCTTAATAATCTGTAGGGGTAATCGCTTCAGTAAAACAATATGGCCAAGCTGAGAACAACAAATCCAAACTCAATCTTTGTTTCTCCTTTTAAAGGTTGTGTGAGCACAATAAAACTTAGCAAGCAACATGACGTATGATCACTTTCTAGAAGCGCTAAGTGAGAAATTCATTCTTACCTTAGGCTGGGCGCGACGGGGAAAGGCAACCTTAGGATCAATCTGAAAATGAGAAGAAAACGACACATTTGTTGTGGATGGAAGAGCCACGTCCGCAAACGGACCACAAGTACAGCTGCTCACAAAAGCCACAATCTTTGGGATCAAGAATAAAATTTCATTAAATTTAATAGGGGTTTAAAAAATAGAGGAAAACAGAGCAACGTCGCTCTATTTTTCTGCAATTCTGAGAAGCGACATTGGTGCTCAGCTAAAGAGAACAGTGAACAAAAGGCTTATGGGTATTGAAAAACATTCAGGGGACAAATGACCCCAAAATACAAGCTTTGGTTTCAATACACAGATGGTAAAAGGAAAAATACCTTTTTCCAGCGCACTAACGTTATTCTAATGGCAAAACACAATAGTAGTTGTGTCATGATTTTATGCCATTTAAAAAAAAAAAAAAAAAAACAGGTAATGAGAAGATGATACTGACACCAATTTATTTTATTTAACTCTCCCGCAGTCTTAAGCGATGGGGTCACTTGGACCACACATGTTTTTTACTCTGTGCGCAGTCCGGTGGGGTTGGCTTGGCCCAGTGTGCGCTTTTTTTTGTGCGTCTTCGGAAACTAATAAACACCTAGATCCCTTAATCTAGTTCCAATAAGAATCTAAACAGAGCATTTCATAACAGAAAACAAACAAAAACTTCAGAGCTGAAGGTGTGAAGTTTCTTCAAACTAATGTAAAACAATAATCAGAAATGAAAAAAAGTTGTTCAAGGAAGTTGCACAGGGTAGGGTGCTATTATCCTGTCATCCATATTTAATTCTGCATTCCTAAACTAAACAGGATAGATATATTTTTAGGCCTTTACGCTATATAAAGCTGTGGATAAACCTATACATTTGGAGAAATACAGAAAATCCCATAGGTTCAAAAAGCATTAATTGGCACTTAACTATATCAAATATTTATAGTGAAATCAGCATGATGATCATTTATTGAGACAAATTGGTGGTTGCACAGTTTTCTTTGCTGTCTCCCATGTTTAATACAGCCATGTTTTAAATGTAAACCAGGAACATGCTTTTGCTCGTCACATTCCCTGCCATACAAGACGTTTTTATGTGCAATTTAGTCCAATTTAACATAGTGTGCTTTCTGAACTTCCGCAACCTAATTAAAGTTGTAGTTTGTTTTCTCAAAGAACAGATTGATTCGGGATTCTCCGCAGCTTTCACAGAGCCACGCTGCAGTCGAACAATTCAGCAAAACAAATGGCAAACAGCACTTAAATGTTGTAGTATATTAAATCACTTCCTAATTCGGTGTACAGTTATAGTCACAAGTTCATTTGCAAACTGCTATGTAAAGCCCCGTGTGAAAGGCTTTATCACTCAGTACATTAATCCCGACTATATAGCAGCATGGTATTTAAATTCACAGATGACCTACTACCTTACCTGGCCTCCTCATAAATGATCCAGGTATACAGATTTGCAGAAATACTGGTTTAATTAGGAGAAGTTAGGCTTGTCACTCATCAGGACAAAGCATGTAAAGAGAAATGACCATTAACAGTGACCTCATTACTTTACGCTGCTAATTATCTACAACGGAAGGAGCTCACAGAAACATTTCAGGCGCAGCATTTATTCCGTTGAGCAACGTACTTTGTGAAACCTCACATTCATTATTAATAATTACTGTGTGCATCCTTAGACCAAAACATTCATGGTACCAAATTATCTCGTAGTCATGAAACCTTTTATTAATAACACCCCCCAAAACCAAAACAAAAACAAAAGGGAGGAAAAGTGAGCAGAACAGCCACACCAAGTGTTCTGCTGGTCATGGTCACACTAGAGACTCGCTTTTTATTTTAGGCAGGAATCGCTGATTGAATATGACAGGAAGAAAATGAGAGTCTGAGGCCGGTGACGCCTCCAGATATTGCCAAATAACCGGGAGGATGCGTCAGATCAGCCTGTTTCTCCATCTTGTGCTTGTTATCTCATTAGCTTCATTTTCCTCATTAATTTCTGTGGTATGAAGGTATGTTGTGGGGGTGGCAGAGTTTGGGGTTGGGGGGTCTCATCAACCTTGCACTTACAATGAAGAGCAGTGAACTGCCTCAAACCACAATGTCTGCCTAAATTGTCCTTGGCTGAATACAAATGACTTGAAAGATGAACATCTCCCTGTTTGTTTCATAGAACCCTTTTAACAAGGTACTACGGTTCCCCGTGAATGAAATTAGCGATATATAAATGAGTGAGAAATTCTTTGCATTTGTGAAAATGACTCCATTGGCACAGATGGATTTATTTAAGAAAATGACAATACGCCCTACTGAGGAAAACAATTGAAACAAAAGACACCATCTGCACGGATCAATTAAGCCATTGACATTGACTGCATTTCAATCTGCTTGAAGGGAATCCATGATGTGCAATGTCACTGTCATCTTTTCTGCCAGTCTCACTTATTACCGTTATCGTTATAAATCAGGTCAGAATGAGAAATGAATTCAATAACACCTGGGCATGGTAACCCCGCTTGTAATAAATTTCATTTAAAGATTTGTTTTAGCACTTAGCCCCAGGCATAACCAATTCAAACTCAATTATTTTTTTCTTGCACCCCGTTTGAGCAAAGACAACAGATTATGTTCTGAATACCAAAGTCCTATACCTGGTAATATATCTTACATTTTAGGTTTATGCTCAGACAAAATACACATATATTTATATCAAGCCTTTGATAATCATGGAGACTAAACTGATTGTTTTTGAACTTGCTGAGTTTATGTCTGTTCTCTACATGCACAAGCAAACACTTAAACACAGTGGGTGATTAAAGTTAGTTTTCTGCTGAAAGATGAAGCAACTAAACGCACAGAAATCCAGAAAAATGATACTTCAGTTATTTAAATCACACTTACAGGAAGGAAATAAAAATTAGGCCATGAGAACACTATGTAATCTTCTCAGGCAATCCATTTCCCCAAGGCTGTATATTTATATTATGATTTTTATATACAAAGTGGCTTCATCAGAGCAAGAGGTAGTACATGCATTCTGATTTGCACTGGATAATGTAAGCATCAAAACCGAAATGTTGTGTCAGTTTCACCTGATACTTCCTTCCTGGAGCTTTCATTTTTTGTTATGCAAGACACTTAGGTTTAGGAACGGCTAAGTGGACCTGCAGTGCATTTGTTTCAGTGGTATTACATGCACTTGAATATACTTCCTAGTGTTCTTGCACTCAAGTTTGTGCAGTACTATATATTTTTTCCATTAGACATCTTGAACCTAATATTAATAAGGCATGATTAGCATATTTTCTATACTTGCTGTTGTCTAAATCAGTTTTTTTTTTCTTCCCAAGATAGGGGAGCCTTTTTTATGTTCGATTATTGAATGGTTTTCCATTAAATTTATGCAGAAAGTTTTGGTATATTGTGTGACTTTAAATGTATGCTGGATACACTCTATAACACAGATCTGTCGAAAATATTTCTAAGTGAAAAAGATATGCAAATCTCTAAGGTTAGCAGTTTCTTTGAAGGTGAAAGAGGCGTGTATCAAGGATGATCATCAGAAAACATGTTTCTGAAAAATGTAGGAGAATAAACAAAGAATATCTTAAGAGTTTTGAAACTCATGAGTCCAGCAAATTGTGCCTAGACATGCAGCGATCAGAGTTATGCAAGTGGTTTTGTCAAGTGCTGACCTGCACTACCAATTACCTTTGATTTAAGAACTATATTTAGCAGCATTAAATGTATTTCAGCTATGGGGGGTCATTAGTTATTTATATTACAAGAAGAATCAATGTCACGGTCCATCGTCTGCAAAGATGACGTTTTATGACGTCCTAAGCATTCTATAATAGCAAAAGTCAGTGTTTAGCTACTAAACACTGAAAATGCCAATATTAAAACTAGTATTAGAATTAGAATATTAATTCTAATCAAATTAATCACACTTTGGAGTTGTGTTTAATCACAATTAATCACCATGTCTAACTTCGTAAGCTTGAAATATAACTGCACACATTTCTGAAAGCCCTTTCTGCCCTCTCCAAGCAATTATTTTATTTTGTTTTGTAGGTGAAAGCAGGTAATGTAGTCTCCCACTAAGGAGAAGTTACTCTACTACACATGCATAGAAGTAGTAGCAAACTTGTTCAGGGGACAACTGACAAATAAGATACATTTCATTTTGTAACACTTGGATGGCCCACCCCTTTCAGATGCTGCCCTGAGCAACTGCCCATATAAAAAAACGCAACTCTATGCATGTTTTCAAAAGAATGTTTAAGAAAATGTTTTCATGTCTGAAGAAATTAATTTTGTTTTAAATGTTAATTTAGAAATGTCCCTCTCCATTCCTTTCCTATGTACATCGTGCGAGGAGGTGACAGTCGCTTCCTCTCATCCAGGTGACATTGGTGTCGATCATGGCTTATGAATCAGAGGATCAAAAATATGAGGCCAAATGACTTGCAGCTGGAACAATTGTATTGTTCAGAAAAAAGTTGTTTTTTTTCTAGATGAAAATGCTTCAAACTCAAAATAAGTCCAAAGTCGCTCCCTCAGCATGTTTACTAAAACCAAAAATCAACTTCGATCCCAGATCTTTGTGACAGCTCTCATTGTTTACAATTATTCTCACCATCTACTGTCTCCTTACAGCCCCGCTTACATCAGTGACCATGATGTTCACTACACAGAAACACTAGTTTTGTTCTCTTGTTTTTGGCACACAAAGCTGTACATCTGTATGAAACCCTCCACTGGATAATCTAATTATATCATCCATAATATTTTTCTTAAGAAGACTACACAGTTGTTGAAAAGGCAATGCACTTAGTCGTTTACATTAGGGAGCTTTTGAGAATTTTATAACTTTCTTGCTTCAGTTTAAAAACCTCATTGACCCTTTGGGTCTTCCTTCTTCTGTAACAACTTTTGCACTGAAGAGTGTTGTTTTCAGCATAACAACCACCTAACAACCTTAGGTGTAGGATCTTAACTGATCAGAAAAAATATACGTGTTTATGTTTGAGTTTCCAACCAGTTGGCCATCAGTCACAGCATTTCTAGTTCTGCCACAAATGGGTTTCAAACAGAGAGGTAAAAAATTATCAAAGAAACCTAGCATAACATCCAAGCCACTGCATACTTAACTGGTTGTCAATGTTCATGAACCTAAAATCAGGTGTTGTATAACAGTACAAAGAGTAGGGATTGCACAGGATAAAAATACTACCAAATATCACTTGGTTAAGTTTGAACATTTGCAATACAGTAACTTAATTTGAAGATCAATAAAGAAGAAAGCATCCAACTCTGGACATCCAAAGTGTGTCTTTTTTTTTTCTTTTTACCAAAAGGTGTTCCTTAAGGTTTTCTAGTGTTCATTAGGCCAGAAAACTGTACTTAAAACCCAAATAGTCAGCCTCTTTTGGCTCCTCTGATCAACCAAAGTAAAACATCAATACATCTATTTTGATTTCATTTCAACAATCACTCTTAACCATATTTACCCTTTCTTTAAATGGAAGATGACATTTCTATGTCAATTCAATGAAAATTTGCTTGGGGGGGTAACAACAGCAGAATATTTTATTAACCCTATACTGTATTCCTCCATTTGAAAAGAATATCACGAGAAGAAATCAGACTTGAAGTTAAGTGAACAATTTACCTGGACCTAAATGGAACAAAAACATGGTGAGCTGGAAGATGAGACCATAGCATCAAACAGTTATTGAGAGGAATTACTGTAGCTGAAGGAAGAAAGGGTACAAATGTAAACAATAACATCAGCCTTGTTTTCACCCACTGTTGTTCAATAATGCACAACAAAATGACAGTTTTTACCCAGGGCAAAATCTTTAACGCACACCTAGCAAATGACATGCTTTTTGGTGAGAAAATATTTTATCTCTTATATAGATTTGGGTATTATTATTACCAGCAGCTGTTATCAACAGCTGTCTATACAACATATGAGGTCCTTTTTTCCCATCTATTCAATTACTCTAGCAATCTCATGGTAGCAGAACCTGTTATGTACAATTGACTGGCATCCACTAATGTGATGCCATTTTCAAAGAGCTCTGCAATTACAGTATGTGTGCCTTTTTGCAATGTGAGTGCCTCAGATAAATCTTAACTATCTAACCAGTCTGCACGGTTCAGTTCATACGGCGCACATAGGCACGATTACTGACATGGTAATGATGTGCTGCTGTTGAGGCACCTTATGTAGCTGTAGCCAAAAGCAAAACGGAGCTTTCCAGTGAAGCACTTTAATATATTTGCTCCAATTCTATATGGTACATCAATGCAAGACTTTCCCGAATTAAGTTCTGATACAGCTTTGTTATACGAACTCTCAAAGAGAAAAAGTGAATTTCCTCGAGACATTATACAACCTGATATGTCAACATAAGAAATGAGAACAGACCAAAAGGAATCCCCCACCAAACAGACCATCTTTTATCTTCCGCGGCTCTGCGTTTTACTAGAGGGTCTCTAAGGGCTGCTTTTGCATGCAACTGTGGGAGATCAGGGCAGAGAACCAGCATATATCTTAAGTTCACATCATACAAAAGGATTTCATATATTAATGCAGCTCCTGGGTAAACTCTCTTCCTCTCTTAAGACATATCGAAGCTACTGTGATGATGTGGTGTTTAAGCTAAAAGGAAAAAGCCTTATCAAAGCTCACAGCTTCTTCCTAATAGGAGAGAGAGCAGGTCCACAGGTGTGCATGTGCGATAGCAACAGAACAGACACAAAATTAAAATGTCATATCTGGGCTGTCGATCTGTACTGATTTTTTTTTTTTTTTTTTGCTGTGGAATAACACACCTTTTTAAAAAAGAAACAGTTTGTTATGATCCCAAAATTTGCAATGAGAGTTTAACCGATGTCATGCTCTGTGAGCAAATTGTCACCCTTCCACATTCTTAAAAAAAAAAAAAAAACATCATAATGATTATGATCCTGACTAATATTTCAAAGTTACAACATCACTGCCTAGACAAACATCCAGCGATATATACCTGACAAGCGACAGATCCTCCATGTGCTAATACTGCCATCTCCCTTAATTAACTGCAGAAGATGGAGCACCTGCTATACTTAAACACGAACAAGTCGGTTTAGCTCACTAATTTGACTTTATGTCTAAATCCTATCGAGCCGCTACTCATCCATCCCTCCGCTCCAGATTTGTTCTTGGGCCGTTTTCCTGCTTAGACCCGAAACATCAAGAATGTCAGGACAAACTGACTTGGAGTCAGTTACAGCTGAAGTTTCCAGGACTTAAAGAAAAATAGAAATCACAGTGCAAACTAATATATTTGAGCTGTGAAAGTTGGAATAATGTAAGACAAGAAAAATCAAGACAAAAATTACTTAATTTCCCATTTAGAAATATTTCTAGTGATGTCAGCCTGAGGTCAATGTTTTATATGCTCTCAATTATTAAAGCCGCTTTAAATAACACAAAAAAATATATAAACTAACCAGCAATCAATCGGCTGCCTTAAACATTTTTCATTTGTCACTTGCGAAACAGAAAAAAATATGTAACTGTGATCTCTCTGGTTCACAACACCCTGCCTTGAAACATCTTCTTGAACAGATGCTACGGGTTGCTTCTATCTGAATTGAACCAAACATCATGAAAAATGGTAAATATTAGAGGTGTGCGGATCGATCGGCCACCGATCATAATCGGCCGATTTCCGTGAAAAAGTGTATGATCGGTGATCGGCTATCACGGTCTCTTGTTGCCGATCACACAAACCGATCACCTGCTTCTCATTTCGCAGCCTGCCTGTGCAGCTGGTCTCCTCTTTCTTTCACTCTGCGCAAACGCGCAGCAACAAATCCTAAGCGATGTGGAACTATATCGCACTGAGTGAAAGGGGAAGTTTGCGTGAATTCATGGTTCCTTTTTCCACATAATGTAACCATAGTGCTTATGATTAAAAAAATAATAATTATGTGATCGGTATCTGTGATCGGCCCTCATGGGTGATCAGAATCAGAATCGGCAGGAAAAAAACTGATCGGCACATCTCTAGTAAATATGTTCTGAATTACCAGCATGTGAGTTTCAAAACCCTCCGGCTATGTATGCCCATATGTCTCATTCGCATTCATCCTTCCCTAAGTGTTTTCATAACCGGACAAAATACAGAGGATGAACAATGAAAAAAAAAAAAAAAAGCAGGAGTGGAGAAGTAAAGGCCTGTAGTTTTGTTTAAAGTAGCTTAGGTCTGTTAGGTCTGTGACTCAAATCAAACTGGTGGAAAATCTGCTTAAATTAGGATTCGTAGCATTTTGCGAAATCTTTTGGTTAGATTTGCTTTTAAGAAATATTATTTTAAACTGCTGGTCAGAACACCCCTGCAGTTTAATTGAATCATTCAAGACACCTCAAGAAGCAAATGCAAATGAACCAATTTCACATGATTGGGATATTTTATTAAAAGGTCACACAGTGACTGGTTCCTTAATTTCAGCTTCAGGAACAATTATTCTTTCTGGAGTTGTCTGGAAATTTTGTGTGCATTTTGATAGAGAGATAATCCAACCTATATGACAGAACTGTATGACCTTTGAAAGTTCGTATGACAGAAATGAATTTTGAAAAGCTTTGAAGTGGTAAGTTGCATGGCAGATATAAGCATCAACCTTTTCTTGTGTATTCTTAGCCATGTGTCTGGGGCCTATATATCCTGATTAAATACCCAAGTACTGATTTTCTACAGGTAATTTAACATGGAAACACCCAGTTTCATCAATACGTTGATAAAATCTATGCAACAAATTGCTGCAGTAAAATTCTAAAATGTGATTAAACTGCTCTAATTACAACCAAGGAATAGTGTTCTGCACATTCCTGGCTTTATTTTATGCCTGATGTATTAACTTATGCAATGAATTCTTGGAGCGATGCTTTAGTTTTCTATGTTCGCCTCATTTTAGAGCATAGCTTACTTAGTTCAGTGTACAATAAAACATCCACTCCAATCTGCCGTAGATATTTTTACCATTTCTACAGCAGCTTTAAGAGTTTCTTTTCAGCTTTACACCATTTAAGGTTCACTTTCTAACACAGGACTTCAAGATCATTTATGACATTGAACAAATTCAGCAAATAAAAAGTTAAACTAAGTTAATCTCACCAGTAATCTAGATTTCACCTTTTTTGGTGGTGGTTTAGAAGTGGCTGCAGCAGACTCTTGCACCACTAAAAATGCTTATTGTTGGTTCAACAGCATGCAGTGCTGGGTCCTATTTTGTTGTCTATGATTGAGATACAAATAACCTTGACAACATACTGGAGATAATAAATTTCTCTTTGTTTAGGAGCAGCTGTGTGACCAACTGGTGAGGAAGCAACAAACCAACTGAGCAAACCAGGTGAAGATGCATGGAATGTGGCGGAGGCTTGGCAGCAAAAAAATATTATTTAGAGGTCAAAGTACACACACTGCATGCACAAAAGTAAACCAGCTGTGATTTTGTTTTCCAACTGTTTACATTAACATCTTTAAGTCGAGTTGAATGGTCGGGCAGGGAGAGCAGCGATCAACCTTTCATTCAAATTGAATATCAGTGAGTCTGCTCAGAAGCCTATAACCAACCGGATGCCGTGACGCACGTCTGCGATAGCACCTGAAGCGGTTATGGAAGCAATAGACCTTTTTCATAGGAACCGGAAACACTTCCAACAAAACAGATGGAAAACATTTTGCTTGCTTGAGTCAGCTACATAAAGCGCATAAGTGACAGTAAAAAGGGTAGTGGTGCTGTCTTAACTTCTTTTCTCGGTTCTGAAGTTTTTCCCCATCATCAATGTAAGTTGTTTATCTGTGTCTAGTCAATAATTTTATAATATTTTGTTAGTTAACATTTTTTCCCACAATCCATTTGTTCATAGAATCAAATGTTGCTGTAGCAAAGTGCTGGCTGGATTACCATGAAGACTGAACACAACTTCTGGGCAGACATTGAGGAGCAAGAAATTAAATGAAATTTTATTTCACTGCACATTTCTTATATATGTGTAAAATAAAAATAAATTTGTAAAGTAACTAAAACTAAATAAAATGGTACCAAATAAAGCTATATATGAGGAAATACTAAGCCTTACCTTTCTGTACTGGTTGACGGAATGTTAAAACTTTTAATGTTGGAAATAACACACAAAAAAGAAATTTCCAGTGTACTGCTGACATGACTAAACTTGCTCACAGTCATTCCACCTCCAGCCACTCACTTCTTTCAAGGTTACCAGGGACAAAAGGGGGCCTATAAGGATTTCTTTGGGCACTATAAAAGTGGGAGACTTGTATCAAATCAGCATCTGCAAACACATCAAGAACTAGCCATTTTTTGCTGGCCCGAATATATTTTTATTATTATTATTTATTATTCTTGCTTCTACTGCTGTACAACTTTATAAAAGATATGATAGATCCTAACGCAATGCCATCTTGATAGTGGAAACGTTAAAGTACAAAACAGCACAGCAGATAAAGCAAAGTGACAAATGGCAACAAGGACAAGGCAAACAGCTTGTGCTTTTTTTGCCACACACGGATGAACAACTGCACTTTAGAAACTAGAAAAGAACAGTTTCAGCATATACCAATGCACGTCAATGATAATGTCATCTACGACTACCAACACCTGCAAGTAACGAAACAATAATTAAAAAAAGCATACTGATATAATTTGCGTATGATTTCAAGGTCACTTATTGCACCTATAATCACAGAACCATCTGAGAATTTTAAGTATTTCAGAATATTGTTGACCAACTTGCTTTTTATTCTATGAAATAAAAAAGCCAAATTAATTCAATTATGATCATAAAGACTATAATATAATATAATTTGTGTTGATTTTGAAGGTGGGAAAAAACTGGCAGAGTTAAGATAAATAAACGGGGAAACATCTCAGAGCATCAAGAAACAGGAAGGTGTGTTAGGAAGCAGAAATGTTTAGTTTGATAAGCAATGATGATCTGGTGTAAGACCTTAAAATGTCACCGTTTGGTTCTCAGGGCAAGGAACTGTCAGATATAAAATATATGACACAAGTCTGTCAAATATGACCTCAAGCCTAGAATAGGTGTGATATACAAGAACTCATTTCCATTAGTTGAAAAACTAACTTGCACGCTTTTATAGTTAGTGTAATGTATAATGATTCTACCAGCATCACAAATGGCAATTTAGATAACCAATAGTGCATTTTATCTTGATTAAACAAAAGGTCATCAGTAATGATATTATCTCCCTTTTAACAGCACAGTTTACAATAAAAAAAATTAATAAATAAATAAAAAAAAGGCTAAATGAGCTTTTGTACTAGACCAAGAATAAAATCTTCAATCAATGACCATGACCTAAAAAAACAAACAAAAAAAAACTGTGCTTTGAGAATAACGTTGTAGCAGGTCATCGCTATAATCCGGTGAATATCTTAATGGACTAATTAAAACAACTGGAGGAATTTAACCGTTTCCTCCTGCCACTATTCGCAGTGTGCCTTCGGGCAAGGCAACAGAGCAAGAATGGCTTCATTTATCAAGCATCAGCACAAGACTGGAGCAGCGCTGGCCAGCTCTCAGGTGTGAGTATATATATATATATATGCAACCCTCCTCCCCCAATACCGACCTTTGCTGTAAGTATATATGCTGTCAAACTGTCACAAAGCTGTTCATTCAAAATGTCAAACTTGAAGTTATCAAACTGCTCAGGATTCAAAGTATGTTTGAATCGCTCTCCCCCATTCCCGTTTAAAACAGCCTCTTAATGTGCCTGTATGGAGTCCCCTCTATGGACGCTGTTAGTGTTACTTATTGGTAATTTCACCTTGCCTTCACTCTACATGAAGGCAATGTATGGCTTTATCGCCCATTTTCCCATAACACTGTAACAGAGCCGATAGGGCAGAGGACACAACAAATAAAACGTTTCTACGAAGGAAGGCTAAAATAAACCTTCAAGTGAGAGACGGGGATGAACTGATCTTTCTTGAAGGAGGAAGAAAAAGCCTAAAACAAATCAATTTTTTTTTGCTTTCACGATCAGATTTTATGCATAATTTAAAAAAAGAAGAGAAAAAAATGTTTTTTTAATCTTTTTTTTTTTTCAATTTAAGAGCAGCACAAATACCAAACCCACAAAACCATTTAAAGAAGTGAAGCCTCGAAAAAAGAGCTATTTTGAATGCCATCCAAAAAGGTCAATGTCCCCAATAAAAAAAAAAAAAAAAAAAAAAGGAGCAGCTAGACTACTACAAACCTTGTAGTTAAAAGAATTGCTAAAAATGCTGGGTCTGCTGTCCACTGTACAGCAAGCCCTTTAGAATGGAGAAAATAAAAGCATAAATTACCACTGAAAATATTCTCCACATTTTCCTCAGGTGAAAAATATTCTCAGTTTTTTTTATATGACAATAATAATAATAAAAGATCTGTCACACAAACACGTTTCTTGAATGTGCATTTGCTATTACATACACTGTGCCTCCAAATCTGGATATTAAGAAGAAGAAATCCCTGACAAATTTAATTCCAGCTTAATCCCATCTAATCAATGACTGTAAAAACCTCTCTAAAATCTTTTATTATTTATCTGATGACAAATTTCGAAACTCTAACATGCCTCACAAAATCTCAATGTATGTGAATCAATTTGCTTATTTAAGCAAGTCAGATGGCTGAACTCTTTTTCAACCATAATAAATGTTTGCAAAATCAACCATCTAACTCGTCGCTGCTCATTGATTGCCACCACGCTAATACATTTATCTGATGTAATTATATTTTATTAAATTCAATAGATAGTTTGAACAGCATGTTGGGTGTTTTAAAAAGATTAGTATGGATTGTAAATGCAAAAACATTGTTTTCAGTGTGTGTAGGGGGACTCAAGCTCATTCTTTTTAAGCACATGATCAGTGCATCAAAAGTGATCAAACGTGAGACAGCGCGCCCTTTTGTGTCCACAGCAGATATGTGCACGCTGCACATGTGGCAGCACAGAAAGAGGGGGCGTGTCAGCCCCATTTTTCAACCAGACAAGTGAATACATCCATGTTTTTTTTTTTTGTTTGTTTTTATTTTTTTTTCCTGTAGCTTGTGCACATGTTAGCCAATGCACCTGACTTTGATTGAAGCAGCCTGTTAACCTTAATAGGTGCTTGGCCAGGGAGCCCCAGGCAAAGCGGAAAAAAACGTCACAGTTGGCAAAACACATCAAAGACAGAACATGAATAAAACTCTTATGTAAGTGCAAAAAGCATAAACTCACCGTCTTTGAGTCTAATTCATGGTGCTGTTGAGCTAAGACTTTATCTACACTGGCAGCATCTGTAAACGTAACAAACCCAAATCCTCTGCAAAACAGAAACACAGAGAAGTTTAGAATTTTTATACATACAAAATTCACACAAAAACTAACATTTTACATTTTTTGCCCAAAGTAAGTATTAAGAATTTTATATAAAGTTAAAACAATGTGAAAGACAAACATCCTAACATTCATGTGACCTTATTACTGTTACAATTTTTTTTTTCTTGTAAATATATCATAGCAGGAATTTAAAACAGGCACGGGGGGGGGGGGGGGCAGCGCTGAACATTATGTGGTGTGTTACACAGTGAGACGACTCCACCAACATTGCGGTGCAGTCACAAAGTCAATGTCAAATTGCAATCGGCCGCAGCTTTACAGCAGCGAGCATTTAAGCTTATCTGGCTCGCTGTGAAACCACACGCAGGCGCGCGCGCAGACAGGGACACTCAGTGACGCGCGCGCACGCACACACAAGCTGGATTAATACTAAACACGGTCAAAGTAAGCGATATCGTCATGTGCTGTGGGAAGGAAAAGTAGGGAAAAATCCCTGTATTTACCTTGAACGTTTTGTCGTGGGGTCTCTCATCACCATACATTCTCTTATTTCTCCGAATTTACTAAAATAGTCTCTAAGGCTGTCTGTGAACAGAGAGAATATGTCGGGTTATTTGACAGAAAACATATGGGAACGCTGTTGTCACTGCATTTCAAATAAAAAGGAAGGGAAGGGGGGAGGAAAGAACACCCCGCGATGCGCATAGGGGTCGAATAGAGGACTTCAGATGGACGGAGATCAAAAATAACATCGTGCGCACACACACCACTGAGATATCCCATACAGAACACTACTGCACAGACAGGGCACATTCGCACATACACCGCCAGCAGCTAACGAGCACTCAGTCACAGCGACAAAAAAAAAAAGAAAAAAAAAACAACAAGAAATATTGGACACGGCGACAAAAGAGAATAACAGTCTCACCTGGTGAGGTTTGCCAGCTGAGGCCACCGATAAACATTTTACTGTAAGGGGAAAACACAACAGAAGTGAGTCCAGATGTCAGTTCGGCCATTTTGACGACTAACTACTTCTAAAAGCGACCTTAAAGGATAAAGGGAGACTATGAAAGCACATTCGCGCTTAGTAATTACTCTCTATCTACATAAAAGGGGGAGGCCACTCTCGCTACAAAGCTGTGGTGTTTAAAACTGCATCTGGGAACGGACCCGTGCACGGGTTTAAGTGCGTACTGCGCGAGGACGAATCCAGCACGGCAGCCGAAGTCCTCTCCAAGATGTTGTAACATGAAAAAAAAAACGTACCTTAGGTTTAAATTTAGAAAAAGATTCTTACCCCGGGTCATGTTGTGAATCATTTAGGCTTCCGGACGTGGCTTGACTCCCGTCTCCTTCCATATCTATTCCAAACTATAGAGGCTGGGACTACAGTAACAGTGACAGACACACACAGATAGGGCAGGAGATATGCAAAGCCCCGCTATGAGAATATTACTGAGCCGGGAATGAAAGCGTCACACGTGGGATCAGCTCAGCCCCTGCTCCCTCCTCCCTCTCTCAGCACGCTCTACCTTGGCCCATAGGGGGCGGAGCTTGGCTCTGTCACCTAACCAATCCAATTGACGTCAATTCAGGCAATCTGCAAACCAATCCTCCGATTTGTCATTTAATTAAGCAATAAGCCACTAGAGGTACTACTGGCTTATTGCTCTTCTAAATCAGTGGACACAGACTGTAGCAAATATATTTTAATTGATATTGTTTACAAGTTACAATACAATTAAAAAAAAGACACAGGCATTTAGTCGTAATTTACATTTATATCTTATTCTTCTGCAATAAAGCTGTCTCATGGGAAGAATATATAATTTATGAGTTTCATATTTTCTCCTTCATATTTAATTCATCTTGATTGTTATGTTTTTGAATATATTCACAGTTTAATTCAGCTGAAAGCTTCATGATGTGTGAACCAAAGAGTACGGTGCAGCACCATAAGCGTCCATCTTGTTTAAAATTCAACAATAATTGGAAGAGTAACAACTGGAAAAAAAAGTTATTCATTATTTAATCTAATTAGAGCAGCAGCGTTTATTATCTGAGACACAGCTACAGTGAAGTGCAAACATATTCAAAACCATTTGAACTTTCATATGTTGCTAAAACTTTGGTTTGTAGTTTTATGTATTTAATATAAACTTTATGTGATAGAATAATATGAGTGCAAACAGATTTTTTTTTTTGATCAAGCCACAAATTCTCATTTTGGTTTAGGTATTTTTAGTGGGCTCTTCAAACTAATTAATATGCATTGTCCTTAATCATATCATTATAGCTCTGAGTATATTTTAAGACTATTGCTCTATGCAAGGTGAACTTCAATGGAACTAAATTAGCTCCATACAATTGAGTCCTGACGCAGCCTCGTGGGGTTCAATTCCCAACCTTTGGACCTGCATGTCTTTCCCTCTTCTTATTCCCTGGTCACTATATATGAAGTTCACTAGAGTCACAAAAAAATCTGTAAAAAAAAAAAATCCAGTCATCTCTCCATCAACTGATTTCATTCCCTGTCCTTGCTGAATAAAGGCATCCCAACAGCATGATAGTACCACCGTGTTTCATGGAGTTGATAGTGTTTTCAGGGTTGGGCTGCACGACATTCGAAAAAAAAAAGCACTGCGATTTTTCTTTTCTAATATTGCAATATTGTTATATGAGAAAATTTAGAACTTTTCAACAGAAGATTTAAATAGCAACTTAAGTCTATTAGTGTGCTGACGATTGACATGATGCCACCCGTCAATGATCCTAGGGGGTTTGTCAGTAACTGACCAATCGACCATAAACATTTCTGGGTTTCGTCACTGCTGATGAAGGAGGAAATTATGGTCCAACGTCGTCAGTGGGGAACATGCAAATGTGTGGTAACTGCTAGTAAATATCCCATTGTTTGTCATAAGGACACTTATTGATAGTCAAATCAAAGATCAATAGGTGAATGTAATCATACCTGATTTTATGTGTGTAAATTCTAATGGTACCTCTATGACAGCATGAAAACATGTGCTGCAGTAACTGTGGTATTTACATCTAAGCATTTTTTCTGAAGGCATGTTTTCACAAGCCACTGTTATTCAAGTCATTACTCACTCGTTTTGTATGTGCAAAAAATGCGTCCGACACATCTTTCACACTCACATCCAATGAGACTTATTCTGGCTGTGAAAGACATGGGCTTTACCACTGATTTGACCATTGTTTCCCGCAAATAACTTTACAGACCTGATGTAGGACTGTGCTTCAGTGTTGGCTGATAAAGCAAAAATGACTCAAAAAATGTATCGGGTAATGCATTGAGTTCCACTACGTCTGTCATTATAACACGGTTTGTTTGTCTGAGGTTTGCTTTACTTCTACCCAGCAGCGGAGCCATTGTAATGTCAGTTCAGGATTATGTGTAGTAACATTTGTGTGAGCATTCGTAACTTGGATGGAATGGGCTGGCAAAAAATGTTGCCCATTGACAACTGGAGATTGGCACCAGTTGTCAATAAACCTTTCACTGATTAAACACATGTAGGAGTTGAACGGAGAGAAGAACGCTCTGTAAGATGTTCACACCTCTGCATTGTTCATAAGTTAGCCCTGCTATCATCTTCTTGACACTTTATCCTTGTCACATTTAGTGTGTTTATCAGTCTTAACGACGCTGTTGTTTTATGTTCTCTACACAATAAAACTTTAGAAAACAATGCTTTAATTTTTTCTACCACCTTACTATTATTGGTGCACTGCTATTTAAATTTTACAAACTCGAAGGTTTGCTTGCAGCTAAATCATAGTTTTAAACATGATATAGCTATACCATCAGAGCTGAAATTGTAACAATACGCTCAGCTTGCTGAATTATTAAAAGATCTCCCACCCAAAGTGATGAAATGCAGCAAAGATTGAGCAGTGGTTTTAGGACAGATAAATTAAAGAAAGCTCTTTGAGGCACAAAATCAATGTTCAGCTCTGTTCACGTGTCCCTGAGCAAGATACTGAATCTCAGCCGCTGACCCAAAGGTCTCACCTTCAACTGCCTTATTCATCACAATAGCCAACAAAAAGAAATTTCCCATGGGGATCAATAAAGTCTGGTATCCGTACATACAGTAGTGTAATTATGGATCTTTTCATGTAGATGACCTATAATGAGCTGTCAGCCCTGCCCTCTGCACAGTGTACACCGAGATAAGCTGGCTCTGCCTTCTAATAACCTTGAGGAGGTACAAAAAAAAAGGAAAAGAAAAAAGCTTAGTAAAATATTAAGAATGAATGAGCAAACAGAGTATGGCGGAGAGGAAGAAATGTTTACGGTCTAAGACGCTATTTTAAAATGAGAAACAAAAATATCACATAAATGCAGTTCTCATTAATTCTAGTATAAGGAGTCTTCCAGTTTTCCATGTGAAATGTGACTCGTGATCCTGTTTTATTATTCACAGTTGGAGAAGCCTTTTGAATAGGCCTGTCTTCCCTGACTGTTGAGGGTTCCACCACAGGGAATTTCTTATCTGGCCAGGCAGCATGTTTTTGAAACAATGCTGAAGATAAAACCCAAATAACAACACTTTTGTCAGTTTAGCAGCTAAAAGTCTGTCATTAGTTCTGGGACTTTCCACACAGGAGTCGTCTGTAGCTCTGAAACAAAGGTGCGCAGCCAAATGGTAATTCCTCGCCGCATCGGAGTGTCATAGAAAATGGAAATATGACGCCGTGTGAGAAAGACTATTACACCCGTCTTTGCACCGTAGTTCTGTCCCATGCCATTTTGTGATGCATTTATGATTACATTACTGTTGTCAGATGGGAGGCAGGTTCTTTATATGTCTCCCCTAGAAAAAAATAAAAATAAAAAAATGCACGCTCTCATCCAGCTGCACAGACACAAAGAAGTGAGGGGGGCTATAAATTGATGTTGAACGCGAGCTCTAAGGAACAACAAGCTCTAAAGCCCATTGCGAGGTGTATGAAAATCACTGTGGATTTAACACATGAAGAGCAACCTCTGTTTTACGCTCAAAATAAAAAAGCACTGGAGGCTCTGCTTTCACGGTGGGATTGTGAATTATTCAGTTTTCTTATCATAGTTATTACTGCCGTACCATGACGGGAGTCGAGTTAAACATGTTTGGGAAGGTACTGTTGGTGTGACATTTTATCATATTTTACAAAGGGTTGCACATATGAAATCAAGACATGTTTGTGGCAAAGTAAACACGGCGCCCTCGCCCCTTTTCATGTCTCTTATGTTCCAGTCAAATAACTCAATATGTTTTTGTTGTATATTATGTGACACATGTATACAAATAAAAACATTGTAAGTGTGGTGAGGATTTGCACACAGCTCCACTCGAGCAACACTTTGTAGAACGACTTTCTGCTGGTGTTTTGGGGGTATGCCTCCACCGACTTTCCTCGTGTAGATGAAATGAAATGCCTGCTAAAGTTCAGTCAAATTTGAAGGAACATATATGAATAGCAAGTTTCTAACCTTACAACAAATTCCAGATTCTTACTCATTAATTTGGATCACTCTAACCAGTGCTATGTTCACTCTGGGAGCATGTTTAAAGTCCTAGCTCTTTCAATCCAAGGGTGTCCTACATTTAGCTCTATCCAACTTCCCATCACCTCTGACCAGCTTCCATGTCTTTGCTTAATGTATCTGCACAGCACAATACTGCCACCACCATGTTTTACAATAGGGGTGGTGTGCACATGGTGGTGTAGTGTTGGTTTCTCTGCAGGTCCTTCAGAGATATCATGGTGTGACTGCTTTACTAAAAAATATCTTCTTTCCCAGTCAATTAGTTTAGGTCCAGTTTAGGAGGGTCATGTCCTGGTTTTACAAAATTCATATTTTCAGATGATGGACTGAAGATCTTTTAGTGAGATCTCAAAATTTGGGGATATTGGTGTATAACCTATCTGTACTTCACGTTTCTCTGCATCTTTACCCCTGTCCTCTCTGCTGTGCTCCATGGTCTCTATGATGCCTTTACAGATCAAAGGTAGACTTTTGTAGCCGATTGGTTGTGCTAGATTGTATCAGAGTATAAAGGGCTCACCATAAATGCCCTCTATCCTTGTCAGATTTTATTTTGTAAAGAATAATTCGAAACCGTACAAAATTTCTCTTCCACTTAGCAATTCTGCTCTCCAATCAGCACTGCAATGTGTGGCTCTAATCTAATCCAAAGGGTATGAACGCTTTTCCAGGCCACTGTATGTGAGTTCATGATTTCAGTCTCTGGATCTGTGTACAAGACAGACTGGAAGAGAAATCTTTATAGATTTTTAAATAAAGCTGTGCTCCGCTTTAATCCGAGCTGCCCCCACAGCCGGATGAAAGTGCCTAAAATGTTTATTCCTCTTTAAGCAACTTCAGTCTGACAGCCATGCTGGTTGGGGCAGCTGAGCGTTTACTACTGAATAATAAAAAAAAGAATAGCAGACAGGCTTCTTTTGCTTCTTTATATAAAACTCTGTGCAAACCTTCCCCCCACCCCCCTTGAAAGTGATGCAGAGCGTACAGTTCCATCACCATTACTTGGACACATTTATGAAGGTGACAGCGTCTGACAATGTTTTGATTAATTGGGGGACAACGCATTTCAAGGAAGACATCTTTTGTGTCCTGCATCCCCAGAGCTCTTCGTCATTTACATAACATTTAGGGAAAAGGAAAGATTTTCTCCGAGCCTGTCGGTGTATTAGTGCGAGCCTGTATTCAGCGGTGAAATGTGAAGCGCTTCTGAATTGAGAGAGGGGCTCGGGGAAGAAAATCTTTGTTGCTAACCGACTCGTTGCATAAAAACTGGAGGATTTGTGGGAACTGGGGGAAGAAGTGTACTTCGTAGTGTGTGGAAGACGAGGGGGGGTGCAAAAGAGAAACGACATTATGAGAGGCATTCCGTTTCCGACCTGGTGATCTTTACCTGACCTTGACAAGGAAAAAAAAAAAGTTCCTAAAATTCTCTGCAGGACTTTTTTTATCTGAATGAAATCAGAAAAAAAAATACATGAACCTCTCGAGAGAAAATGATGTCTAACATTCTTTAAAATGAAATCTGAAGCTGAACTGGGATCTTGCATGTCAACGGAACCACATGTTCTCGGAGTGTACTCCTGTGTGAAATGATCTGCTGCAGCTCAGAAGAAACCGCTTCTGTCTCGTTGAACCGTTTTGTCATGAGGATCACTCGGACACTTGAGACCATTTTCGGAATTTGCGAACGATTTCATATTGCTTACTTTAGGCCGAGTGATTTTTCTCTCGAGCAGGTAAAAGTCAGAAGCCCTCAAGGTGCACCTGCGGTAAAGACTGCAGATGTGAACAAGCTGTCTCCCTCTAGTGTCCCTTCCCTTTATGCTTCTCCTTTTTTCTTCCAACCTAATGCACCTCCCAAGTTGCAGGGAGAGAGTCCAACCAGAAACATGCATAATTGACAGGCCCTATTTCAGGAATTAGCCACCTACCTAACCGTGGACTGTACCCTGCTCTATCATCTCGCCCGGAATCATTTAACATTTTTTCTTCTTTTTTTGCACTTTTCAGCCTGCTCTGACCAACCGGGGATTAACGACGGATGAATTTGGCAAATAACATTTCTGTTCTCCTCATCGATTGATGTGTTTCCTCGAGGGCAGTTGTGTTTCAAACCTGTCGACTGATCATGATTTGGCAGGATTACCAGGATTGTGTGTCTTTCTTTCTTAGCACACGGAGAAACGATTTCAAATTAGATCAGTAGGAAGGATCTTCTTCTGATTAATGGTTTCCCTTCCCATTATGCCTTCTGTAACCACACAGATGAGTTAATTAAACTGCGCCAGAGGCTACACACAGGTAGATGGACTACTGTGATATTCAGACATCCACATTATTACACATTTCATATGAGGGAAAAAGAAACGGCGATACTGAGATTTGAGATACCCCTGTCCTGGAGGCTCCTCTGTACTTGCTAATTGTGCACGGAGATTTCAGAAAATATTCAACACCAGTTAAGTGCTCAAAATGCACCTCAAGGTAGCATGAATTAGCCCGTGGTGCCCCGAAGGGCCCCGGATCATTGCTTACAGTACCACAAAGAAACCTCGCAGTCTTTTGAGGTGCGCGCGCGAGCGGAAGATCTAACATAAGTTTTCCCAAATTGCCGAGAAAATGGCTGTTTCAACACCGAGAGGGAAATCTGCATCTCCGACCTCGATGGCTCCCAAATCGCACGCGCGGCTCTTTCTTGGGCCAATCAAGCTTCGGCACAAGTGGATGATGATGACGACATCGTTTACCTGCTCCACTGGGCTGAGAGATAAGCTCGTGCCCCTGCAGCTTCCTGGAACGTTCTGGCTGCTGCTCGCACGACTCCAGAGAGAGGCGTGCGTGGCTGATGATGACGAACGAAGGAGCCGTCCTGTCACCTGTACAGCTCAAATATGCAAATCTCTTTCTTTTCTTTTTTTTTTTTTCTAAAGCAGACCAGTCAGAGAAGTTGACTTGATTCTTTTTCTTTTCTTCAAAAGGGAGGATTATTTCGTAAGTTTCCCCAAATATGTGTTCAACTGCATTTATTATTTTTCCAAGTGGGCACTTCAGAACCCGGACACTCTCAAGCCTAAAGCCCTCAGTCTGACTTTCTGTTTATAGGAGCGAATATGCTCCGGCCGAGACGTTTTTAAACATCTCACCGAGGCTAAGAATGGTAAGCAAGCCTCTCAGGGCAACCGGCTAAAGTGGTGCTCTCTGTCTCCTGCCTCATTCCCTGTTTTTAACCAGTCCCCCCCACCCCCTCTCCTTTGTTTCATTTTTGCTCTCTCCTTTTCCCTAACTAGCTGCCACGATACATTCTCTCAGTTGCCAACCACTTCCCATTCTGCAACCACTGACCTTAACACTGACCTTCCCTTGTCTGTGCCATTGAGATGAGAGGGAGAGATACCACAACCTCACCCTCCCACCACTCACCCACCCACCCACACCACCACCACGCTGCAGGGTTGAATTTTGCCTGTCTCATCAGTCTTTCCTGCAGCTGGAGAATGGTTTGTTGTTGTTTTTTTCTTTTGAATTCCCCCCCTTTTTTTTTTTTTTTTTTTTTTTTTTTTTTTTTTTGCTTTTTGGCTGATCAGTGGCCAGACAGAAAAACACGGCTCTTGGCTCAAAGCGATATCGAGCTTTGGCATATAGACCAAGGCTGTCAATACAGATTAGGTTGATCAGATAAAGTTTATCTGCAGCGTTTGAGCGTCCTTTGGTTGGGTACCAGCTTAATTCCGGGGCCACAATTGATAATGTGACCCGAGGATCAAAGCGGATCGAAATTCGGGCCATTGTTTTAGCCAGGAGCGGACCGCAGTGGCCTTGTCAAAGGTAAGTCACTTTGTGTATCATTATGCATGTAGCACAATAGCTCTGGTCTGTGATAACAGGAATTACAAGAGGTGCACCATGGCTCTGCAGGTTCATGGCAGATTAGTGAAAACTTTCATAATTTGTCTCATCTACAAATAATCTTTCATGTGAGCTGCTAGACTTTTTTTTTTAAAGTTATTTAAGGAGCATTTAAAACTAAACCAAGTTTATCTTAAATTTAATTGTAGAAAAACAGAAGAATCTTGAAACTACTCTTCTGCAATTTTCCATTGCCTACTTGGCTACTTTGTACTAGCTTTTTTTTTTTTTGTCTCTTTTAGACTTTTTTTTTTTTTTAATATTTCTCATGTTGAATATAACAAGCCTGCACGTTTCCAAAAGAAAACTATCAAAGATTTTAATGAATGCTCTTTACCTCTAGAATGTTTTTAAGCCCATAATTACCTCCGTATGCAACTGACCTAACTTTGAGAGTTTTGGTTAGTTAGCTGTGGAAGGTTGTTTGTGCTTTCAGACTCGAAAACCTCCATCTGACTTAGTGTATGTTTGACTTCAACCTTCAATGCTAAACAGCGTCAGTCACCACAAGAGGGCACTTGGAGCATGTGTATGCAGCAGCAGCAGCAGCTCTAATTACATATCTTTGCCCTGTTTTACTGTTGTGTTTACACTGGTGCACAGATTGGAAGCTAATCCAGGTTCACTGAGTCCACAGTGGCCTTTCTCACACACAGTAAGGACAACGTGCATTCTTCAGATTGCAGAAGGACGAGTCGAGTTGCTGGAGTTTTTCTTTTTTCTAGAGTCTTTAGTCTTGTTTCTCTTGTATTACATCTCAGGGAAGATGTACAGTTGCAGGGGAGCAACAAACTCTGCAGAGGAGACAGCTTTGCATCTTACAAAAACAGCAGAGAATCGACCTGTCTGCAACAAAGATGTTCAACGCTTAAAACGCCCCGTGCCCTCGCACAATGACTGCATGTGTTATTGGAGTAATGCGTGCCTTTTTTAAAAGCCTGTCCGTACACTACAGTCGGAGAAAAAGTGAGGGGGGTGGAAATTAAATGCTCAAGAACACAAGAGGGCAGTACAAAGAAGTACACCGAGAGTGAGTCTTATTGGATGTGGCTGGAAGTGAGAGGGAAACACACTGAAAACAAGCTCGGGTGGTGAGATGAAGAGGGGAGGCATGGCAGCAGTAAATGATGCTCGCCCTCTACACCTTGTCAGTTATTAGGAGAAGCCAGAGGAGAAAGCTGACATTACTTTGTGCTGTCTACAGAGAAAATAATTGGCTTGCAGGCCAGCTTGCTGGCACCTAAAGCATTTCGAAGTGATGTTGCAAAGTTGCACACCAGGAAAAAAAAAAAAAAAAAGGGCAGGCGGGAAAAAAAACAATAAAATAAAAAAAAAAATACATGCGTATTATGTGCCACGCAAAAGTTTGGGTACTGTTGAGTTCTGCTTCTGCTGATGTCAAAATGTGATGAAAAAAATGTCATGCCCTTTAACTGGCATGCAGCTACGCCAAGTAAGAAATAACTCTTTATTATTATTATTATTTGCGCAAATTTGGAGTAAGAAGAGGAAAAAAAACAGCAAATGCAAAAGTTTGGATCCCTCACCCCCCAAAAAAGTTTGGGCTTAAAGAATTTGTAGAGTTCAGACCTTACTGTGATTTTCAGGGCTGCAGCTGGTTGACATTCATTTAATGTGGGCATTTTTTGCAAGGCCATTAAAAACTTTCCGATGTGAACGTGTTTTCCCCAAGTTTTTCTCTATCTACTTCTGCTGCTGTAAAAACAAAAATAAAAATAAAATTCAAATCAAGTCGCTCTTTTTTCATATTTAGTGAAAAGGGTGGGTTTTTGCAGCTTGCTCGATTGAGAGGTCCTCTGCACTCTCAACAAAATTTTTAGTGTCAGAAGCAAAGTCGGCCCAATTCATAAGTAACCAGAGTTGCTGTTTGGTCCCTTAATGCCAAAAGCAAATAACCTCCCACAAAAATTCATATCTCAAAGGGTAAACCCATGAATGCTCATATTTTTCATAAAAGCTTTTTGTAAATTTGCTCTGAAACTTAAAGAATATTTTTCAAGAATTCAAAATTATTTTGCCATCAAATGAACAGACAGCATTCTAAAATGACAATCATTTAAAGATGCTAAATACAATTGTTCTTCAGCTAATGCACTTATTTATTCTTGTCTGTGCTGAAGTCTCATTTTCATTTCACACTAACTAATGGCAATAAATTTCTGTAATTTTTAAGAATAGCTAATTAAGCTTCATTTGTCCTCCTGTGTTCTTTGAGTCTGTCCTGGAAAGTCAGACATCAGACATGACTGCCAGACTAAATAAGTAACTCAGTAAGTTGGCTAGAGATTTTATTTCCTGCTTTTGTTTTTTCTTTTCTTTTTTTTTTCTCAGTAAACAATGTGGAGAAAAAAATTATTTTATGGTCAGGAAAATTCCAATCTGGGATCTGGTCATTTTAATTGCTTATAGTAATTAAAAAAAAAAAAAAAAAAAAAAAAAAAAAAAAAAACAAGGGGAAACAGATGTGTTTAAAAACACAGCACACAGAGCAGTCAAGCTGGAACAATTTAAAAGAGATGTTGGGGTTAGAGGTGGTGACTGGTGGGTGTGGTCTTTACAGGAACTGGGCCACAAGTCAGATTCTGCTCAGGGCCCATTTAATTTGGGACTGGCTCATAAAGGAACATCTAAGTAAATTTAATGGACTGAGAAAGCAAACGGCGTTACAGAGATTTTAACAAAAAAGAAAGGAAACAGAATGGAGAGATATAAAGAAAGAAATACCTCTGCAACAGGCACAAGGCGGATTGACTTGGACTCGAGCTGCAGTCTTACTCACAGGAGACATTTCACCGGCTGAAGTGGGGGAGAAAAAAAAAAGACCAGCAAACACCAAAAGCCAGGATCTATATCTACAATTCCCACAATTGTTGCCCGTCTAGAGGTGTGAGCTGAAGATGTCACAATGACCTGTCTTGCACATCATTAAAAAAATTTCTTCAACAAGGCTCCGCTATTGGTGACCCAGCGACATGATGGGAGGAAGCTAAGAGAATAAAAACCACGACACACTCGGCTTTTTTTAAAAGCTTAGACCAATTAGTTCCCTATTCTTTTTTCTGGAGTTTATCTTATTTGTACAGAATAACAGACGTGGCATTTTTTTTCCTAAACTGTATAAAAAAAAAAAAAAGATTTCTTTTTGTTCCACTATTGAACTGTAGTAAACATATAACACTTTTGCACATGTTCTGTAATTTCTATCACTTATTTCCCAGAAGTATTCATAGAAATCAATGTTTTTCAGGCTTGATTCGAGATCTGCAACTAGACAGGAAATAAATATAGCAATATCAAACATGATAAATGATTAACAGGTTTTCCATTTCATTCTTTGACCGGTCACCTGCTCTTCAGACTCACCTCTTTCTCTGCCCTCCAGGAGGATATTATGGTTCACAGAAAATACTGCAGGGTATAGACACCCCTAGCGATTGGCAATAAATTGACTGCAGGCATGAAATCCTGAAGAGAAATAATATCCATTCAAGATGAGTTACTTTAATCTCTAATGACGTATCATGTTTTTGCTTATTTTTGTACACGATATATGTCATTCTCATCGTTTGACAACGCAAATAAGTGGAATTTTAAATGTGTTGCAGATATACTCAAGAGCCACTGCAGCTGCTGAGTCAAAAGCAAAACAATAACTTCAAGTTAGATCTCTTCTCTCAGACTTCCTTTATTGCGCATTTTAAAAGTCTTGCAGCGTTCTAAAAAGAAAAAAAGAAAACTACACTATTTAGACAGCAGTTATGGACAAAATCCAACAACAATCAGAGAGTGTTGATTGCTTTAAGCGTACGTTTTATTAGAGATTGCAGAACCTTGAAGAAGTTACCAAAACAAACTTCTAAATTCTCTGGCACCGGTTCTGCTGTACGGTGATGCATGCCTTATTATTTTGGCAACGTATGCGTCTCTATGCAAATAACACTAAATTGTAAAAAGACAAAAAAAAAAAAGAAAAAAAGCTGCAGAGTGGTGCATCACAGCTGTTTAATGCAATCAGGAGGATTTGAATATCTTAGCATTCTACAGTTAAAGAAAAAAAAGAAGCTGACAAACTCTACGCTTTATCGCTCTGCAGTGAAGCACCAGGAAGTTTGCATTCCCCAAACGTTCGGTCGCCATGCAGATGATTTTCACCAGCGTCAGTGAATCATGAAGGACACTTAAGTCTAAGATGTGATCAAAATACGCAAGAGGCGCTCTGCACTCCCTGTTCATTAGATATATTGTCCATTTGTTTACCCTCCGTTCGACAGAGTCTCTGTTGCTTCCTGTTGAGCTCGTGTCATTATAAATGTATACATCCTGTCCAGGGAGATTTTGGCTCCTACACAGAATGCTCAAAATGAGTTAGCAGAATCACAGGAAACAGGGATTGGGGACGTCCACACAATCACTGCATTTGTTCAAAAGCTAAGAAAAAAAAAGTGGGTTTCAGAAAGCAAAATAAAACTTGCAATTCAAAAAAAAAGAAGAGTGAGAAAATAAAAATGACACTGAACATCTATTGAGGACATCAGGCAGCGTTGGCAGAAAGTCAAAGAAGGCTTTTCAGCTCCACAACAAGCTGTTTGCTGAATGTATAGTGCCATCATGTGCTCAGCTTCATTCATTACATTCATTGTTCTGTTTTTCCTCGCAAATGTTCAAGAAGAGTCTTTTAAAAGAAGCAGCATTACAAATGTTGCGCCATTTTTTTTTTATTAAAAAAAAAAGCTTTTTTGTTGATGTAAAAGCTGAAGAGTGTCAAGAAAAGAGCGTTCGAGAGAGGGAAGGAAAAACAAAGAACGGGGAGGGATCATCAGAGGAGATCAGGGCTTCTTCTGTGTAAAATTGCAAAGGCCGAGAAGCATTCATTACAGACGGAGCTAATGAGGCTGAAAAGCCGATGCAGATTGGCCGCGAACTCTCGGCCCTCTCACATTAATTTTCTGGTGATCCTCCGCTTGGGTTTAAAAACACTCCCATCAATACAGTTACTCCAGACACAAACAAAGAAAGACAAAAAAGTAAAAAAAAAAAAAAACCACCTCCAAACTATTACAAGTTTCACAGACCCCACATTGACTTTCAGAGATTTGTGGACGATTAATCTAAACTGTAAATTGCTTGTTGGAAGAATTTCAACAATTTTTAAGATAGTTCCTTAAACGAGAATCTGAGGGCGAACGATGGGATGCGACTGTCGGCCTCTCGTGAGCGAACCATTTCAAACGTGTCGGTGGCGTCGTAAGGATGGTCCGTTGCTGTAAAGGCACAGTTCCCTGTTGACAAGACATGCTTTGGATGAGCAAATGTGACCGCATGCAGCGTCCTGTATAATTATTCACACGTCTTTAAACGGTTCACATTTTCTCACGTTCTAACGTTGGTGCGGCTTTCAAGATGGAAGCTCTTCGTTTTTGTGAAGAGGAAGGAAAAAATACCAGATTTTAACAGTGAACACATGCAAATCTAATCAGGTTTTTGCTTGTGAAAACGTCTAGAGACCATGCATCCTTCTTTCTCTCTACCTTTCAACCATATAAAATCCTAATGAAATGCACCGAAGTTTTGCAGTTGTAACATAGCAGAGAAGAGTTTTATAAGCCGCTGCACCTTGGTGTTTGTTTGAATCATTGTGTGCCAGTTTCCAAAATAATACCACACACACACACGCACACACGTTGTGGTTTCATGAAGGATGGTGTCAAATGTTGAGGCAATGACATAAAGAGATAAACACCTCATTTTCACATTTTTAAAAAATCCATTTTGCTGGCATTAGTGTGAACCTTATGTAATCCAAAAAAAGTGGTTAAAGACATATTTTCTATTTTCTTTTATTTATTTATTTTTATCATCTAAACTTCCTCTGAAGACATGGCTTCTGTGGGTGCAACAACTGTTCCAGTATCATCTCTCTTGTGCTTTAGTATTTATTTATTTATTTTTTGCTTTAAATTCACATTTTGCCTCAAACTCTTCACACCATCCGTCAGACGACTTGAGGCAAAACGAGAGGGAAAAGCCACAAGTTGTGAAGGAAACCAAACCAGGAGAAGGTTGGGCTGCTGTTTCTGATGCCTCCGGAAGGCGACTGATTCTGTCTCCTGACGCTTCTGGTGCGGAGAGTGGCTGTCCTCTTTGTTTGGGTGGAGGAGGCCTCGGTTATAAAGAATCGATCGGTGGCCAGCTCCACGCCGTTTCCTTTAGATGTGTCGGTAATGAGACTTTTGTCAGAGAAATGGGATAAGTCCGCGGTGTGGAGCGGGGCCGAGGATGAAGCTTCCTTTGTGCCTGAGATGAGATGATCTATGTCCTCTCGGCTGCCGGTTCCAGCCAGGTGATTAATCGTTACGGTGGAAATGCTGATGGCTGTTTCCGTGAAGGCATCGTGCCCCATGTTTAGAGACTCTCTGCGGGTTTGGGGCGTGCTTTGCTGAGCGGAGACGGACCAGTACCACGGCGTGACGCCATCTTCGGGCGACGCCGAGGTCAGATCCGAGGCACCGACTGCCAGAGGAGGCAGAACAAAGGAGCCAAAGTGCAAACCTCCGGTCCTGCTGGAGTGCGTCGCTCCACACACGGGCTGGGTGTAGCAGGGGCAGCCGAGGACAAGCGCAGAGGTGCTCTGAGTCCAAGACAGCAAGTAGTCGACCTCGTGAAGGTGGCAAGCCCAAGGGTTGCTGCCCAGAGTGACGACTCTGAGTGAGACCATCTTGTCCAAAGCTCCAAAGGGCAGTGAGGAGAAGCGGTTAGAGTGCAGGTAGAAGTGGGTTAACTTTGGGAGTCGGTCAAGAGAGCCCGGCAGCACCTTCAGAAGCATGTTGTGGGACAGATCGACGGTCTCCAGGTGCACAGGCAGGTTGGTGGGCAAAGTGTAGAAGTGATTCTTGCTGAGGTTGAGCATGCGCAGCTCAGGCATTGTGTTATTGATGAAGACGGCCCTCTCTACCTTGTTGCCTGAGAGGTCGAGGGTCTTCAGGTTCCAGTGGTAGACCGTGTCGTTCTTGTCCAGCAGCTGGATGCGGTTGGACGAGGCGCGGAGCTCCCAGAGGGAGCGAGGCAGGCCTCTGGGAAGGCGGCTCAGCCTGTTGTGGGACAAATCCAGGACGCGGAGGTGGGTGTACGAGGCGAGCCTGTCGTCCAGATGGAGGAGCTGGTTGTGGGACAGGTTGAGGGAGAGGATGTTGTGCTGCAAGCCGTCGGGGAGCTCTCTCAGGCTCCTCCGGAAACAGTCCACCTCTCTGTGGCTGCGGCTGCAGGAGCACACGGAGGGGCACACGGCCAGGACGCGGAGCCCGAGCCACAGCACGAGCACCAGCTCCAGGAGGGCCTCATTAAGAAACGGCTTCAACATCACGGGCCTGCTGGGGGTTACAAAAAAAAAGCAAAGAAAAGAAAAAATGAGAAATTTGTCGGCGTATAAGAAAGCTGAATGAGCAAAAACACACCGAACTACCTCTCATGTATGCAGCATAATGCCTGCAGTGTGTCCCCCCTTTTTTTATACAAGCGAATAACACCAGAGCTGAACTGTAGTGAGCATTTTTCAACTACATTGAAGAACACCATCCATCAGAAAGGAGGACAAATCCCTGCAGTCATTTTCCCTGGCATCAGTTTGTGTTCACTCATCAGTGGTTGTCAGTGGAGTCAGTCCCATGCTCTCAGAGGAGGAAAACTAGTCCAATAGATGGGTTTTGGTAACGACTCCACAGAGGACTCATGCATGAGTTGGTCCAAAGGCAGGCAAAGACACAGCCGACAAGATACTGCAGTGTTTTGGGTTTTTTTTTTCTTCTTTCTCTCGCCCAGGGTGTGGCTAAATGTGTGTGCTAGAAGAAGAGCCTTCAAATATGT
Organism: Poecilia latipinna; assembly: GCF_001443285.1. Taxonomy (NCBI): domain Eukaryota; kingdom Metazoa; phylum Chordata; class Actinopteri; order Cyprinodontiformes; family Poeciliidae; genus Poecilia; species Poecilia latipinna. Next base: position 110,511 of record NW_015113458.1, on the reverse strand, counting down.
TTAGAAACTCACCTTCTCATCTTATCATTCCAGTCACTTTTTCTCTGCTCCTTTTTGCCGCTCAGCACCTCTTCTGTCTCCTCTCTGCTGCTTTCAAGCTCGGGACCAGCTGGTGCTCTGCTGAAGGTGATTTTTTTTTCTCCCCCCCCCCCCCCACCTCCTCCCTTCTCTCTCCTATGTATGTCTATCTTAGCATTTGACCCCTGCTCACTTGTCCAGTGCAGGTGTTCTGCCATAAACTCGCATGCAGTTCAGTCCCTCTTCTTCCTCCCTGTGCAAGCTGAGAGTTTACTACTGCATCTTATGGATCTTTAAGGGTTTGGCTCGATCAGGCACTGCAGGCTCTGGATTTACTGTGTGCAGTGGAAGTGAGAGGGGAGGGGTGGCGTGTTAGCAGGGAGAAGTATTGGGAAGGAGAAATGGAGCGCATAATGGAGGGGCTCTCTGCATACACGGATCCCCACTAGGGAAACTCCTTAGTCCCTTTTAAATCTCTCGGCTTTAAAGATCCACTCCCGTGTTCCAAAGAACAACTGCTGTTCAGTTTGGTTTAACTGGCTGTTTGTACTTAAAATAAAGACTGTTATCAGTTATCTGCTCAATATAAATCATCCCTCTCTAAAGAACAACCCCCCCCCCATCCTTGTACAAGTCGATGAAGTGCTGTAATTGGCTGTAAATGTAGAGGCTGCCACAAAAAGCCTCAAGATTTATTACAGAGGACTCTCCTCCTCTGCAGCATCCCACCTGTCATCAGCAATACAGCCAACTCTCCATCTTGCACTGCACTGCTGCACTTCTGCCTCCCGGTCACCCCAGGCTCGGCTACAACGCCTCGCGAAAGTTTTCACACCCTTTTAACTTTTTTTGTTTGTTTTTATTAGTATTTTTGTTTTGTTTTACATCTCCTCATTTTTCAGTCAAAACCCTCTGTGTGTGTTTTGGTGGGATTTTATGTGACAGGCAAGCAGTAGGGCGTAATTGTGAAGTGGGAGGAAAACAAAATGGATTTTCGGTCTTTACAGAAACAAAATCAGAAAGTTGTGGCGCGCGTCTGTGTTCAGGCAACTCGAGTAAACAATCTGATGATTTACCTTTCGCTGTGATCACAGCTGGAAGGGATTTTTTTTTTTTTTTTTGGGACAATATCCATATCTGAAAATGCTCGTTATTCTGTCACACTATAGCTCAAGCTTGGTCACACTGGATGAAGAGTGCCTGTAAACAGCAATTTGGAGTTTTGCCACAGCTTCTCATTCAGGTCTACCTCTAGGCTTTGACTGGGCCATTCTATCATTTCGCTATTCTTTGATCTAATCAGTTCCCTTGAGCCTTTGACTATGTTTTCAGGCTTAATGCCGTGTTAAAAGTTGACCCTTCGCCTGCCTCGAGTGTTTAGCAGGGTGCTGATTACCTTAATTTTGGGAAATATGCGAAGACTTACATAAGAAACCAATCTTATTTACATATCCAAAGGTCTGGAAATCGGCCACTGTCTCCCGTGGAGCAAATGGAGGCAGTGGCAGACTGATGTATGCAGTTAGCAATAGTTATTCAACTTTTGCCAACGTAATGATTTCATTGCGATATTTGGTGACTTTTCAGACAAAAATAAATACATAAATAAATAAAATAAAAATCTAATTTGTAATCCCAATTGGTGCACCTGTACCTAAAAGTACTTTGCCACATTTTGCTCCATCCAAATTCAGAGCAATTTCATTCCCACTGAAGAAAAGAA